>NC_134357.1:76870346-77017846 GCF_048569485.1 Anomaloglossus baeobatrachus
CTTGAGAGTTTATGGATTCACTTCTGGGATACTTGTCATAGCGTAAAAAAATATTTTAGATTTAAAAGGAAACAGGAAATTTCATATTTGACTATTTCTGTCCATTTTACATAAGAAAAAAAACAAACCGCTTTTAAAATTGACTACCATTGGGAAAGACAAATTTTAAATGTGGTGTTTATATGGGGTAAAAATGTAAGTAGACTGCACAATAATAAAATATTCACTTCTAAAATGCATCGCTGCAATAAGAGAACTGAGGAGCGTTGATGACTCCGGCTGGAGAAGGGTTACAGTGTAACACGCGTTATTTTGTACAGATATACTGTATATAATACTGTGCATGTGACATTTTGAAAGCACTTTTTTTCAAATTGCTTGAAAACAAAGGAGAAACGCCTTGTACACGGAAAGCGTGTGGGAGCGAGTGGTATGAAATGAATTTTGTTCCTGACTTTTTGGAGTTAATGAAACGCAGGTAGAGGGTTGCTAGGCAACACAAGGACAGCTGGGTATCAAAACATCTCTAGTGCTGGGATAGATCAATAAACCTGTCAGATTTTAATGATTAGCTTTTTTTTTTTTCTGTGAAATCCATTAAAGAGGTTCTGTCACTTAGAAATTCACTTTTCAGCTAATTAAAACCCTGTAACAAACCCCTTTTATCAAGCAGAACAATATTAACCGAGAAACTAGATAAACTGTATTAGTATATTAGAGCGAAATAGTAACCACTTGTCGTCTGGTTGGTTGCTATGGGTAACAGCATATTAGGCCTCATTTTAACAACTGTGTTAGAGTAAAACTGGCACTGTTGCCCATAGCAACAAATCACAGCGCGGCTGTCATTTTTCAACATAAATTCAATGAAAGCTGAGCTGTGATTGGTTGCTCTGGTCAATGAGGCCAGTTTTACTCTTAGGCTACGTGCAACATATATAATATTTATTAAAATAACCAGTTATGTACTGGAGAAGATGTTAATGTACTAAGACGTGGTAGCCATCTCTACTGGATTGTCCATTAGTCTTCCATTAGATATGGGGGAGACCTCTCCTAATGTAATGTTCCTTAGTGCTATTAATGATGGCTTGATTAGTGGTATTAAAGGGAATATGTCACCCTTTTGTGGGTTTTTTTTTTAGTTAATATGGGCATACAGGTAGCATAAAGGTGAAACTAGCATACCTGTATGCCTCCTGGATGATGGGCCATTCGTCAAAAATCCTCTTTTATATCTTCTATCTTCCAGGCTATGGGGCGTGAGCTGCCAGGAAGATAAGCCGGCCTCCAGTCTTCATTATACAGGGTTCTCCCTCCTCTTCTCTTCATAGTCCCTGTGATGTCAGGAGCGCGGCTGGAAATCTCGTGCCTGCCTGCCATCGCTCCCCTGCAAGGTGAAGCAGCAGTGACTCCCTGGCTCCTGCACACATCAAAATTAAAGCCTGTGCCCACGGAAGAGTGGAACAGTGCAGGAAGGCATGGCAGGCATAATGCGCTGGCACGAGATTTCCGACCTGCGCACCTGATGTCACAGGGACACCAGGGAAGAAAAAGGGAGGAGGAATCCTGTAAAATGAAGACCAGAGGCAAGTTTATCTTCCGGACAATGCACGCCCCATAGCCCGGAAGATAGATGATATAAAAGAGGATTTTTGCCATACGACCTCTCATCCAGGAGGCATACAGGTTTGGCTCTATGCCACCTGTATGCCCATATTAATAACTAAAAAAAAATGCAAAACAGTGACAAAGTCCGTTAGGCCTGAATCCCTCTAGTGCTCATTCTAAAAATCCCTTCCTCTTAAAGGTACCCATACATGTTCATTTGGAAGACAGCTGTCTCTCCCAACTTAGCTGAGCTGAGGGTTCATGTGTTTTCAGTGGGGAGAGAGGAAAAATTTCTAGATATCTAGAAGTATTTTATCTCCCCAGAAAGCAAAAGGATAGTCCGTTAAGAATCCAATAGCCAGCTCCTTCTCTACCCCAACATAATCTGTCGATGGAGAGTAAAGAACCCCCATAAATATTACATTGTCAGCCATACCTGACTATGTGATCCTCTAGGTGGGCAGATATTAAATAGTCATTTGAGCTACGCCAGCGAGGAAAAAAGAATCCTATCTTCTGAAGATAATGAATGATGCCTATCACTGTATGACCGTGCCTTAAGGTCCAGTCACACTAAGCAACTTACCAGCGATCCCAACAACGATAGGGATCGCTGGTAAGTTGCTAGGAGGTTGCTGGTGAGATGTCACACTGCGACGCTCCAGCGATCCCACCAGCAACCTGACCTGGCAGGGATCGCTGGAGCGTCGCTACACGAGTTGCTGGTGAGCTCACCAGCAACCAGTGACCAGCCCCCAGTGCCGCGTGGAAGATGCTGCGCTTGGTAACTAAGGTAAATATCGGGTAACCAACCCGATATTTACCTTGGTTACCAGCGCACGGAGCTACACGTGCAGAGAACAGGGAGCAGCGCACACTGAGCGCTGGCTCCCTGCTCTCCTAGTTACAGCACACATCGGGTTAATTAACCCGATGTGTCCTGCAGCTACATGTGCACAGAGCAGGGAGCAGCGCACAATGCTTAGCGCTGGCTCCCTGCTCTCCTAGCTACAGCACACATCGGGTTAATTAACCCGATGTGTCCTGCAGCTACATGTGCACAGAGCAGGAGCCGGCACTGACAGTGAGAGCGGCGGAGGCTGGTAACAAAGGTAAATATCGGGTAACCAAGGACAGGGCTTCTTGGTTACCCGATGTTTACTGTGGTTACCAGCCTCCGCAGAAGCCGGCTCCTGCTGCCTGCACATTTAGTTGTTGCTGTCTCGCTGTCACACACAGCGATCTGTGCTTCACAGCGGGACAGCAACAACTAAAAAATGGCCCAAGACATTCAGCAACAACCAACGACCTCACAGCAGGGGCCAGGTTGTTGCTGGATGTCACACACAGCAACATCGCTAGCAACGTCACAAAAGTTGTTCGTTAGCAGCGATGTTGCTAGCGATGTTGCTTAGTGTGACGGGGCCTTTACCACCATCTCCTCATTGACAACATATTCACACTTAGTTGAAGTCAACTAATTTGCCTCAAATTGTTCGAAAATTCTGGTATTTTTCACATTAAAAATATCTCCTGTATCTTTAATAATTGTCTGCAATTAGAAGCCCTAGGCTTGTCCCAATGGCAGTGGCCTCTATGTAAATTCCACCTAGCAAATTTACGGTACTCCTCCCATTCCTTCTGTGCTGTTTATCATTGTCTCTTATGGATGTAACTACAGTGGGTCCTGGGGTTACAGTTCCATTGGGCCCCTGGATCATAGTTGGTAGTTGTGAGCCCTGTGTGTGATTTTACATTTGGCCCAAAAAGCTTCAGTTTAATCCAGTTTGCTGAGACAGAAGCATTTTCAATGTCATACAATTGTTTCCATTTTACTAAAGGAACTCTTGTAGCTTCATATCATGGGTCCTCATCTTTAAGCAATGAGCAATTTTCGTTCTGGTTCACTCTTAACCTTCGTGGCCAATGGTTTCGTATAGCATGTGTTCTCAACAAGTATGCCAATACTCTCAATCTTGTATATTACAAGTAAGGCTGCGCTCACATGATCGATGATTCTCTCTTCAAAGAGAATCCATAGATTATGGGAATGACAGTCAGCTCAAACTCTGATCTGAGTTTGTCAAGTGTCAATTTACTGTCATCCAATTCTCTTGCATAGGAGAATCGTATCACAATGCCGGGAAGACAGGGAACTTAATTTCTCCACCTTCTCCATTGTATGTGTCCATGTAAATCACATGACATCAAAGTACAGTCCGATGTTTTACATGCACCCATAGACTTGAATAGGTGCTAGTGATCCAATATAAGCTGCCAATCACAGAATGCTGGAAAAAAGTACACTCATCGGCACTGCCCCATACTCTAACAATGGACCGAGTGCGATGTGATAAAACATCGGTTAGCACTTGTCCAATGTATGTGTGCGAGCACAGCCAAAGTGTCATATACTTACAGTATATCACTTTGTGGCAACAAACCTGGAGAAAAAGGCAATTTCTCCATAGGGGCCCCAATGTCTGTAGGTCTCTGCCTTCTACTATGTGATTTATTTATATATATATATATACTGTATAAAATTAGATTTCAGTGCTTTGTTTTTACTTTTTGTATTGCTGCTTATAATTCCTAAGCGTTGTAAAATGTTGCAGCAGCACCTAATTTACTCATTATTTATATTCATAAATTATTACCATCTTTAGACCAGATTAGACTGTGTATTCTGTGTTCAGAGCAGGTGTCACTCCACCCGGCACCAGCGTAGAACAACTCCATTACGCCAAGAAGCTGTATGACTCTGCCTTCCACCCGGACACTGGTGACAAGATGAACCTAATCGGAAGGATGTCTTTCCAGGTTCCAGGAGGGATGGCGATCACCGGGTGCATGCTACAGTTTTACAGGTACAGTCATCTCCTGAATTCACTATTATTATTATTATTATTATTATTATTTTGTTTTATTAATTATCATAGCACCATTTATTCCATGCTGTACATGTGAAAAATGGCATAAATAGACAAGTACAGTGGAACCTTGGATTACGAACATAATTGGTTCCTGGAGTGTGCTCTTAAACCAAGTTACTCTTAATCCAAGGTTCCACTGTACAATAATTGTGAGGCATACAAGGCACAGACTGGTACGAGAGGAGAGCAGACCCTGCCCACGAGGTCCTCTTTTACAGTTCCACCTTTTACTACCAGCTATGTAACATGAATATTGTGGAGGCCTATAACATTAGCTTTCTGGAAACACAAAATCATAATTTGTACATGGCAGTAAACAGTATGTATGACTTGCACAACAAGCATGGCTTCTCTAACCCTCATTCAAGTGAGCAGGCTACGCTTCAGTAAGACACAGCCCATGAACAAGAGGGCCTCTATTTCTAGAAGAAAGCAACTTTCCTATTTCCTACAACTCCATATACATATATTAGTAGACTTAATTTGGTCCTAATAGTTTACAAAAAATTATGACAGTTTTCCAAGTAAATTTAGGCTACATCCTCCTGACAAACTGCAACCTTTCTTTAATAGATCACACGATTGTCAAAGTACATACAACTACATGTCTAAAATATGCAGAAACAATAAGGCTCCTTTCACATTGCATTTTACCTTCCGCTCACAGGTCCCCGTCGGCGCATCCGTCCGAACCGCCCCTCCTCCACTCTGCAAAGCGTCTTCCGGACGCATGCGCCCGACAGGGCCATTCACTGTTATGGAGCGCACTGAGTTAGCGTGTGCTCTATTTTGTGCCATTTTTTGCATATATACGTTTATACGACGGACACCCGAACATAGTCCACGGGACCTGAGAGTGGAAGGTAAAACGCAATGTGAAAGGAGCCTAACATATAGTATCGGCTTCCAAGCTGAAACCGCCAGAAGAATGGACCCATCCCTTTTTTCAGCCACTGCAAGAATTTCGAAGCCTGAAGCAGTTAAGACGTTATACAAGGCAGAATATATGCAAAGCAAGTCATGACATTGCTGTGCATTTGTTCATTCTGTTTGCAGTGTTAAAAAAAAATTGAGGACCATCCACCAGGATCTTCATATAGGAACTACAGCCAGTGCTATACTGGTGCTATCATGCTGAATCTAAACATGCCTTTAGTTGTGAGATCGGATGTATAGTTTCTGAAATACAGGTAAGTAAAGTTTGTGAATTGCACTGTTATTTGATTGATAGCAGCTACAGAATATCTAATAGGTGGGTCTCGTTTTGCTAGTTATTCCTGCCTTTGTCTGCCTGCCTGTCCTTCCTCTTTCTTCCCCCTGTAATAACAGACAGGGGGAGGAAGGACAGGCAGCAGACGGGGGCAGGAATAACTAGCAAAAGCCGACCCACCTATTAGATATTCTGCAAGCAGCACCTATCAATCAAATAACAGTGTATTTCACAAACAATAATTGCCTGTATTTCAGAAATTATACATCCGATCTCACAACTGAAGGTATGTATAGAATCAGCATGATAGTGCCAGTATAGCACTGGCTTTAGTTTATATATGAAAATCCTGGTGGTTGGTCCTCTTTAAAGCTTTATCAGGTGGAATCTGCCTGTAAAAGATGTTGTGTGCACATACCCTAAAACTGTATAGTCTAATTTTGCACCGTCTAAGCACTCAGGAGAATTGATAAATATGCCCCAGTGTGTGTGTGTGTGTGTGTGTGATATATAATATATATTACACACACACCATATCACAAAGTGAGTACACCCCTCACATTTATGGAAATATTTTATTACATCTTTTCATGGTTCAACACCTAAGATATGACTTTCAGTGTACAGCTTGTATAACAGTGTAAATTTGTTGTGCCTGTTAAATAACTCCATACACAGTCATTAATGTCTAAACCATTGGCAACAAAGGGGAGTACACCCCTAAGTGACAATGGCCAAATTCTGCTCAAAGTGTCAATATGTTAATATGTTGTGTGGCCACCATTATTTTCAAGCATAGCCTTAACTCTCTTCATGGAGATCCATAGAGGTTTACAGGAACTGCTGGATCCTGTTCCCCTTCTCCATGACGACATCACGGAGCTGTTAGATGTTAGAGACTTTCCATTCCTCCACCTTCCAGGGGAATCAAGCTCTGCATCAGGATGTCACAGTACATGTTGGCATTCATGGTTCCCTCAATGAACTGTAGCTCCCCACAGCCGACAACACTCATGCAGCCCCAAACCATGACACTCCCACCACCATGCTTGACTGTAGGCAAGACACATTTGTCTTTGAACTCCTCATCTTGGTCTCATTAGACCACAGGACATGGTTCCAGTAATCTATGTCCTTAGTCTGCTTGTCTTCAGCAAAATGTTTGCATTCTTGTGCATCATCTTTAGACTAATCCTCTTTCTGGGAGGACAGCCATCCAGTCTAATTTGATGCAGTGTGCATTGTATGGTCTGAGCACCAACTGGCTAACCCCTCACCCTTTTAACCTCTGCAGAAATACTGGCAGCACTCATACATCTATTTTGAATAGACAACCTCTGGATATGACGCTGACCATGTGCACTCAACTTCTTTGGTTGACCATGGTGAGGCCTGTTCTGAGTGGCACCTGTCTTGTTAAACCGCTGTATGGTCTTTGCCACCGTGCTGCAGCCCAGTTTCAGGGTATTGGTAATCTTCTTATAGCCCAGGCCATCTTTATGCAGAGCAACAATTCTTATTTTTAAAGATCTTCAGAAAATTCTTTGCCATGAGGTGCCATGTTGAGCTTTCAGTGACCAGTTTGAGAGAGTGTCAGCGATAACACCGAATGTAACACACCTGCCCCCATTCACACCTGAGACTTTGTGACACTAATGAGTCACATGAAACTGGAGACGGAAAATGGTTAATTGGGCACAATTTTGCCATTTTCACCTAAGGGTGTACTCCCTTTTATTGCCAGCGGTTTAGACATTAATGGCTGTGTGTTGAGTTATTTAGAGGGCACCAAATTTACACTGTTATACGAGCTGTACACTGACTACTGCACATTGTATCAAAGTGTCCTATCTTCATTTTTGCCTGCTGAAAAGCTATAATAAAATATTTTCAATAATGTGAGGGGTGTACTCACTCTTTTGATATACTGTGCATACATATATATGTGAATGTGCATATAAGTGTCTTTATATGCAGATGTTTGTATATCTAATATAAAAAGCTGTGTGTGTGTGTTTGTGTGTGTGTATATGTATGTGTATGTGTGTGTGTATGTCCGCTAAAGGAATCCGCATTGTCGCATTTACATCACAAAATTTTGCACAGACACCCCATGAGACTCAGGGTGCGTCATAGACTATGTTTTGACGGGAACATTTAACCCCGCGCTTTAAGCGGGCTTTACACGCTACGACATCACTCAAGCGATCTCGTTGGGGTCACAGAATTTGTGACGCACATCCGGTCGCTTTAGCGATGTCGTTGCGTGTGACACCTATGAGCGATTTTGCATCGTCGCAAAAACGTGCAAAATCGCTCATCGGTGACATTCTCCAATATCGTTACTCCAGCAGTAACGAAGTTGTTCCTCGTTGCTACAGCAGCACACATCGCTCCGTGTGACACCGCAGGAACGAGGAAGCTCTCCTTACCTGCCTCCCGGCCACAATGCGGAAGGAAGGAGGTGGGCGGGATGTTCGTCCTGCTCATCTCCGCCCCTCCGCTTCTATTGGGCGGCGGTTCAGTGACGCTGCTGTGACGTTACTGTGACGCTGAACGAACCGCCCCCTTAGAAAGGAGGCGTTACGCCGGTCACAGCGACGTCGCAGGGCAGGTAAGTAGTGTGACGGGTCCGGGCGCTGTTGTGTGACACGGGCAGCGATTTGCCCGTGTCGCACAACCGATGGGGGCGGGTACGCACGCTGGCGATATCGGTCACGTGTAAAGCGGCCTTTACAGTTACTCTCCAAAAAACATGCCTCCATTAAAGTCAATGGAGCTGCGAGCTACAGGTTATTAATAGGAGCTCTAATTGGTTGCTAATAGGAGCAAAATAAATTGTTAGTATAAGAAGCTTATGTGTGAGGTAATATGATGTCGGTGGGGAGACGGATAGAGACAGACAGACAGACATAGTAAGAGACAGAGAGAGACAGTCAAAGGCAGACGGGGAAAGAGACAGGCAGACGGGGAAATAGACAGGCAGACGGTCACACAGAGACAGCGAGACAGATGGTCACACAGAGACAGCGAGACAGATGGTCACACAGAGACAGCGAGACAGATGGTCACACAGAGACAGCGAGACAGATGGTCACACAGAGACAGCGAGACAGACGGTCACACAGAGACAGCGAGACAGATGGTCACACAGAGACAGTTACTATCCTAGGCAACACCGGGTACTACGGCTAGTCTTTTATAAAATCCTGCATACGCTCTTGAGCTTTAGCTAAGAGGTTATGTTTGGGAAAAAAGTGTTTTTCTTATAATAAAACTGTGATAAGTCTTACTGAGAACACTCACCACTCACGTCATTAAAGCTTTTTATTGGGCTATTTCCTATAAATTACCCCTCTTCATGATGGGTTTTCTCTTTTCTGCTTTACTTTATTGTGACATGCTATTTATATGCTGTTTACTATACTGTTTATATAATGCTGTGTTTATACTGTGTTGTATATAAAAAAAAATTATGGAACTGTCTGGTGTGACCTCAGAAAAAAAATTGCTGACTTTTGACTGTAGGTCTTCAATAACAGAATCCCACAGCACTGAAAAGTAATCTAATATATAAAGCTGAGTGTATGTGTAGGCATTTGTGTATGTCCGCTAAAGGAATCCGCACCGTCGCATTTCCAATCACGACATTTTGCACATATACCTCATGTGACAGGGAATGTCATAGTCTCTGTTTTGAGAGGAAAATTTAACCCTGCGATTAAAGGCCCAGTCACACACAACGACTTACCAGCGATCCCGAAAATGATGCGACCTGATAGGGATCGCTGGTAAGTCGCTGATAGGTCGCAGGTGAGATGTCACACAGTCAGATCTTACCAACGATGCAGGAACGATACAGGTTGCAGTAGCGACCTGTATAACGATCTCCGTAGTCACTGTGACCCTGTCACACAGCGTCAAACACAGCGATGTGTCCTGCCCAGCAGAACATCGCCTTTTGAAGAAAATGGCCTGGACCATTCTGCAACGACTAGAAATCTCACAGCAGGGGCCGGATCGCTGGTAGGTGTCACACATAACGAGATCGCTAACGGGATCGCTACTGCGTCACAGAAACTGTTGTGTGACGGTACCTTTTAGTTATTCACCAAAACCTGTATATATTAAAGACAGAGACTGATGCAGAGACTGATGCGGAGACTGATGCGGAGACTGATGCGGAGACTGATGCGGAGACTGATGCGGAGACTGATGCGGAGACTGATGCCGAGACTGATGCGGAGACTGATGCGGAGACTGATGCCGAGACTGATGCCGAGACTGATGCCGAGACTGATGCCGAGACTGATGCCGAGACTGATGCCGAGACTGATGCCGAGACTGATGCCGAGACTGATGCCGAGACTGATGCCGAGACTGATGCCGAGACTGATGCCGAGACTGATGCCGAGACTGATGCCGAGACTGATGCCGAGACTGATGCCGAGACTGATGCCGAGACTGATGCCGAGACTGATGCCGAGACTGATACACACACACACTCGCAGAGACACAGAGAGGGAGAGTGAGAGAGACAGTTACTATCCCGGGCAACACTGGGTACTACAGCTAGTCCAATATATAAAGGCGAGCATGTGTGTATGTCCGCTAAAGGAATCCGTACCTTCGCATTTACAATCACAAAATTTTGCACAGCCACCTCATTTGACTCAGGGAGCATCCTAGACTATGTTTTGAGGGGAAATTTTAACCCTGCGTGTTAGTTATTCACCCAAAAATAACTGATTACTTACTGTTTGGATGTGTAAGGTAATATATTGGCTATTTTGACAGCCTGGATATTTATCAGGTAGCCTATAGCAACCAATCATAGCTCTGGCCTCTATATTTTGCTACAGGTCATTAATAGGAGCTCTGACTGGTTGCTATAGGCAACAAAGGACATTCTTAGTATAAGGCCGGAGTCATACTTGCGAGAGAGTAGCGCGAGCCTCGCATCGCATCACCGACAGGAGCATCTCAGCTGCATAGAAATACATGCAGCCGACCCGCTCCTGTCAGGAGTGTGCGGCCGTGCCAGGTGATACTGATGTGAGACTCTCGCGAGTCTCTCGCAAGTGTGAGAGTAACCCTTAGGGGTACTTTGCACGTTGCGACATCGCTACTGCGATATCGTCGGGGTCAAATTGAAAGTGACGCACATCCGGCGCCGGTAACGACGTTGCAATGTGTAAAGCCTAGATGCGCCGATAAAAGATCGCAAAAGCAACGAAAAACGGTGATCTGTGTAGCGTCGGTCATTTTCATACTGGAGATACGATGTTGTTCCTCGTTCCTGCGGCAGCACAGATCGTTGTGTGTGAAGCCGCAGGAGCAAGGAACATCTCCTTACCTGCCTCCACCGGCTATGCGGAAGAAAGGAGGTGGGCGGGATGTTTACGTCACGCTCATCTCCGCCCCTCCGCTTCTATTGGCCGCCTACCGTGTGACGTTGCTGTGACGCCGCATGACCTGCCCCCTTAGGAAGGATGCGGGTCGCCGGCCAGAGCGACGTCGCAGGGCAGGTAAGTGCGTGTGAAGCTGCCGTAGCGATAATGTTCGCTACGGCAGCTATCACAAGATATCGCATGTGCGACGGGGGCGGGTACTATCGTGCTCGGCATCGCTAGCCGATGTTAGCGATGTCGCAGCGTACAAAGTACCCCTAAGTGTTTGGTGCAGAAATTTTCTGCATCAAATCTGTATTTTGTGGCAGAAAAACTAACCAAAAAATGCATGCTTTTTTGTTGTCTTTTTGTCATGCGTTTTTCATAATGAAGTCAATGAGTGGAAGGCCTGAAAAACATAGGCAAAAACGCACCAAGAATTGACATGCTACAATTTTTCTGCAGCAAATCTGCAAGGAAAAAAAATAAGCAACATGCACACAGCACTTCAGAATTCTCATTGACTTTACTGGCATAAAGTTAGACATGCAGATTTGTGACAACTGCACCAAAAGAATGCATCAAAAATGCACTGTGCGCATACAGCCAAAAGGATATTCCAATATTAAGCCTTTGCTTAAAATATTTCTGTTAGTTCACCAAAACTGAGCATACTAATGATGCACTTGTAAACCTACTTGCAGTGTTATCTACCGTAATTAATTCCGTAAATCAATGTGTCACATGTGTTGACCTAATGGGGTCGGTTACGGGATAAAGCTATGCTGTGTGAATCCTCGGTGTATACCCAGCTGTTTATCAGATGTCTGGCCGCAGCTCCCTTCTTATGGATCAGTTAATCATTGCCCGTACTGTCTGGTACTGATCTGACCGTTACTAATGTGGTTGACTTTAACGCAATTGTGTAATATTTTAACTATGTCAGTGGAAATACTGCTGATATTCTGGTTTCTCTATAGATTTTCATAAAGATTGCTCACAATTGGTCAATAATATATCAGAAAGGTCTTATGGTTCATACTGTCCTTAAAGGGAACATGTCAGGTGCAATATGCACCAAGAACCACAAGCAGTTCGGGTGAATATTAGTAATCCCTGCCTAACCGTCCCTGCATATGTGGCGCCACTGAGGCTCAGGTCGCCACAGAGTACTGCACCCCACTTAGGGTGTGGTGCTGATCATGAATCCAAAAGGAGGTCGGTACTGGTTTCATCATCCACAACCACATACACTCATGGGTTGCCCCTTCCCCACTGGGGACTGGGCTAGGGTCTGGTATAAAAGGGGTTTTCAACAGTGTGGCATTTAGAGGATGCCATCACAACAGGGGCCCCAGTCCACTAGCTTAGGACCTGGATAGGGGGTGGAGCGGCCACCAGGGGGAGTTAGGAGTCACACACAGTTTACAATTTTGAAGAGTTTTTCCAGCAGGAGTGATAGTGAGCAGACGTCTTTCCCGGTTGCTCCCGTGGAACATAGGAGTTTAACGGTCGGTGAGGAGGATACCATGTCAGTTCCCCCGGGACCAGCGTTGTTCAGGGTGCAGCATCCTAGGGTGGTGTAATGCCACGTTGCATCACCAGATTCTGCCAAACGGAGAGGTTCCATTCTTCGTCGACCACCCAAGTTTCCAGAGCCAAGTGACATATCGGACTCCCGGGACTGAGATCACGGCCAGACTCAAGAGGATCCTCGCTACTGGCATAGGGAACAGTACTCTACCTAGTACACTTAAAAAGCGCAGTGAGGAAGGGCCCGCAGACTACCAGACCAGTACCTCCTGCGGATTCAGGATTGACCTGAGTGCATCACGGTAGTGTCCAGTGTGACCGGGCTGGCAGCTGAAATTGTGAATAAACTACACTCTGAACCCGCAGAGACTGTGTTGACTTGTCCTTACCGGCGCCGCCACCCAGTGCTTAGGCGCCAAAGGCTGTTAAATCCCTCATCATCCACCCGGGCCCCTCTCCGCCTGTAGGGAGCGATACCATCCCGGCTGCACAAAAACGCACAAAAAAATACATGTGGTTTTGTTGCTTTTTTTTTATGTTGTTGCAGTATTTTTGGGGGTGCATTTTTTTTTTTTTATTTTTTTTTTGCATGCAACAAGGAAAAGACTGTCAAAGCAAAAAAAAAAAAAAGCTTTCTTGATGTCATTTCCTGTTTCAACCGTTCTTCTGTTTAATTTTACATCACCTGATGACATCCCATCCTGTTTTACCCATGTGGGTTTTTTTGTGTTAAAAAGCGCTGCAAAAAACGCACAAAACCACACCAAAAACTCATTGTGTGAACATACCTGCGGATTTGAAGCGTTTTACAAATTTTGAAGTCAATGGGTGACAAAAATGCTGCAAATCCGGACCAATAATTGACATGCTGCAGATTTTTTTTCTTTTTAAAATATTTTTTTTTAAAATACAGAAGCTGCAGTGTAGTATTTCATTCTGCGTATTTGTGCATTGTTTTAACTGATTTGATGAATAAAAGCAAATTTTAGTCCCAGTACTTTACACAAGAATAGTTCAAAAATATTTGTACAGTTGGGGAAAAAAAACCAGGCAAACACAAATAGAGCTGATAAAGCACGGGCAGGTTTGTCCTTGATCGCACTTGGTCCTCAGTGCTGCACTTGCTGCATATGGTGACCTGACCACATCTGTCATGGCTGGTAGAGTATGCTTTCGGTGACATCTTCACAGAAATTCTATGATCTTGGTGTTTTGCGACCTTCCTCCACCCACAGTATAAAACAATTGGATGATTTCTTGACATAAATTTGGCCATCGTGAAAATTTCAGTATATTACTGCAGCGTATGGCCCTAATTTACCGTAATTGTCTTACATTTTTATGAGGCAGCCTGTGAAAATATGTAATTGTTAAGAGCCTTTTAATGATGAGCGAGTTTTGAAATACTCGGATTCGCGATACTCTTAACGAGTCCTGTCTAATGCTCACGTATTCGTTCCGACTAGCGTGTGCAATGCAAGTCAATGGGGAATACTCACAACGTAACAAGTATCCACACTATTCGTGCAAGTAGCAAATAGTACGGCATTCAGGTTACTTGTTACATTGCCAGTATTCCCCATTGACTTGCATTGCACACGCTATTCGGAACGAATACGCGAGTATTACCGTAAACAGTACTAGTTACAATACGAATATTTCGAAACTCGCAGATCATTAGTGCTTTTGCGTAAAGAGCTGTATACAACTTGCACCAAATATTCTGAAAAAAATGGAGAACGAGACCTCACCTGCGAGCGCCAGGTCAATTTGGATGTGTTTCGGCATGGCGGTCTTGCTGTTTATATACGCAGCAAACCCTTGATGGCAAAATAAAGCAGTGGTCTGATTGCTGTAGAATTTTATTCTAATTTTACTAGTGCAAATGTGCAAAAATAAAAAAAATCGAACTAGTACTTGCATGGCGGCTTTTTACAATTCGCTAAGTGTCCATGTTGTCGCTTACATGCTGTGGAACAGTTGCAGATGTTCTCCGTTCACAAAAATCAAGAGATTTTAGTTTGCATTAAAATTTGTAATATCTAAAATTAAATCTGCCAAAAAATTAACACTTTATTTCACAACTAAATCCGAACTATTGTGGACCGCGTTCACATCATGTCGGCGACGTTTGAATATTATTGGGATCTACAGTGTTAAAAGCCAGAGCCTTGAATACCACTTTAATATACAAGATTTAGTCTACGTTTTACAGTTTTGAATTATATTTAAAGGGGTTGTTAAGGTGTTGCTTGTCCATGGGATTGTCACACGGAGTTTTGCACAAAACTCACCAACTGTCATGGCGGCGTCAGGCTCTGTTCACATTGCAGAATCAGACACTCTGTCTGATGGATTCTCTGGTGTTTCTAATACACACAGGCAGACCCAGGCGCTGACCTGTCTGCTCATTCATAGGCAGGCTAGCAAAAGTTAACCACTGCTAACCTGCTCGTTAGGCATCTTTGATCACAGGTTGTAACGAAGCCAATCACTTCTTCTCATCTCATTTTTAGGCCAGAGGAAATTTTGTTTTTATGCTGTGTTGGTCTGAGACTTGAAGAAAGAGTTGCTTTGTGCTTGGTGTTGTTGTTGAGTTACCTGTTATCTTATTGTTTCCACCCTGCTCTTGTTTTCCTCCTAATCTTCTTGTTTTATACCTCTATGTGTGCGTGCTGTGTGACAGAGTTTTGGTTTCCCCTGTCTAATTCTATGGGTTAATTTACATCCCCTCGGTGGAGGAGGAGTTGTTATGAGATCAGGACTGGTCAGGAGAAGGGCCAGAAAGGAGACTCTGGCAGGACATCCCCACCATTAAGCGTATCTCTGGGAATAGGGATAGCAGAGGGCCCCCTAGTTTGAGGAGCTCCGTTTTTCCTGCTATCCCCATAGTCCTCATTGGTAGGGATAAGCGTTAGCTTATTGATCAGTAGAGGTCTGACTTCTGGAACACTGCTCCATTCATTTTCTATGGGCCCTCCTCTATTAATTCATTCAGACCGGCACTGATCAATAACATGTCTGCCGCATGTGGCTGCAAGAACGCCTGGATGTAGGGACCAATTTCCACACAGTTTTGATGTTAATATTTTAAATTATTTGCGTACCTGCGCCGCTATTGACCACCCCATGTGGCTGAGGTTTTGGTCACACCATGAGCACACGGTCTAGCTACACCCCATACCATGACAATTCGCTGTAACATTATGCAGTATTTTCCATACAATAATAGCTCCTCTGTCAGATGAAGACAGCCTATGAACCCAGCTATATACAACTAAATGTGGCGGCGGTGGTTGTTGTTGTTGTTGTTTGTCGTTGTTTGTCTTTTTTGTTTTTTTAGAAACACAATAGGAAAATAATTTTATTTCTATAGCGCCTTAATATTCTACTGCACTTTCCATTTCACTTGTACAGACAAATAAGACACATAATTCAGCAGATATAAAGAGAGGTGAGCTCTCGCCTCACAAGCTTACAATCTATGAATTGATTAGTATGAATTGTATTTACATAATGCAGACTTTAATAATATGCTATGTCCACATCCAATGTAAGTTTATATTCACCTTGTATAATATTTTCTTCTATTCATTAATTACTATTACTGTAGTTGTATGTACTTTATGCCTTTCTTGTTGTACAGGACGGTTCCTGCAGTTGTGTTTTGGCAGTGGGTTAACCAGTCTTTTAATGCACTTGTGAACTACACCAACCGAAATGCAGCCTCTCCCATCACTCCTAGGTAAGTCCTCTTGTCTACTTTTCTGTCTCGGTACAGTATCACAGGCTCCTCTTAATAGGTACAAATATGAAATGGCCAATTCGTGGGAGCCCAACAGCCAGCGACAAGGCGTATCTCTTTGTTAGGACCCTAGTCTAATATCAATATAATTTAAAAAAATACAGCAGCACTCTGAAATGCTAGAACATGGAAACACTTAATATATACTGCTCAAAAAAATAAAGAGAACACTTAAACAAGGATTTTGTATTTGGTGTTCCCTTTATTTTTTTTGAGCAGTATAGGAATTTGGAACTGCAGTACTGCTATTGAAACTAGGTTTTAAAAAAAAAAAAAAAGATACTTGGCTCACAAATTGGTTACCATAATTCATGAGAGCCCGTGGTCAGGAAGTCATATGTCCAAAATATGTCATTTAAATGGGTAGGTAGGGGCTGTCTGGATTAGAAAACATATTGAAATCATTCTCCTATTGAAGTGATGGGGAATGAGGTTCCCCCTTTTAAGACCCGTAATCTATTCCAGCACATTCATGCCTTAGGGGTACTTTGCACGCTGCGACATCGCAAGCCGATGCTGCGATGCCGAGCGCGATAGTCCCCGCCCCCGTCGCAGCTGCGATATCATTGTGATAGCTGCCGTAGCGAATATTATCGCTACGGCTGCTTCACATGCACTCACCTGCCGTGCGACTTCGCTCTGGCCAGCGTACCGCCTCCTTATTAAGGGGGCGGGTCGTGCGGCGTCACTGTGACGTCACACGGCAGGCGGCCAATAGGAGTAGAGGGGCAGAGATGAGCGGGATGTAAACATCCCGCCCACCTCCTTCCTTACGCATAGCCGACGGGAGCCGCGGTGACGCAGGTAGGAAATGTTCCTCGCTCCTGCGACTTCACACACAGCGATGTGTGCTGCCGCAGGAACGAGGAACAACAATCCGACCATCGCGTCGGCGTAATTATGGAATTCGCCAACGCTACACCGATGATACGATCACGACGCTTTTGCGCTAGTTAATCGTATCATCTAGGATTTACACACTACGATATCGAGAGCGAAGCAGGATGTGCGTCACTTTTGACATGACCCCACCGACATCACATCTGCGATGTCGTAGTGTGCAAAACCCACCTTACTCAGATACAGTAGATGATTGCTTTCAATGGGAGCTTTTTAATGCAGAATTATTCCTATTTTAGCACGGAAAGAAAACTGGAGGACACGTGTGTGTGTGTGTGTGTGTGTGTGTGTGTGTGTGTGTGTGTATGTGTAGATATATATGTAATGTGGGCTCTTATATACAGCATTCCATAATGCTATATGTAAGAGCCCAGGCCGCTGTGTATAACGTAAAAAACACTTTATAATACTCTCCTAAGGGGCGGTCCGGTCCAATGGGCATCAGCATCTCCCTTCTCCTATGATCTCCGTCCTTCTTCTGTTTTTTACAATCTACACAGCAGTTTGGGCTCTTATATACAGCATTCCTGTATATAATGCTGTATAAAAGGGCCCACTGGTGGGGGCCACAGTTTATAGTCGCCAAATCTGGTGACAGGTTCCCTTTAAGTGATATACTGTTGGATTCAGAATCTCCTTGCCTACATTATGTTGCAGTCAGCTGAGGTAGCAAAAACCTGCTGACAGATTCTCTTTAAAGGGAGCCTGTCAGCTAAATCCTACTGCTTATACCATAGGTGGCATGAAGCAGATGCCGGCTGCTTTATTGCAATCCTGTATATTTTACTGAAAAACATACTTTGAAAAGCTGGGTGAGGAGTACCCATCTTGATGATAACTGCGTCAGAGCCTCGGCAGCTTCTGCTTTCCTTAAAGATTCATAGGTCGAGACCTATTAGTCTAGGAGGCGCGGGGCTGGAAAAAGCCAGTGGGCTTTTTTAAAGTATATTTGTGTGAAACGCCGCAGTGCTGGAATAACACAGCCAGAGCCTGATTCTTGTTGCCCGTGACTTGGGTAGCGTGAATTAGATGACAGGTTCCCTTTAAAATATATTTCCTTTCTGTAGCAATCACCTTTTTAAGGAATTATTTCATTATAATTACAGACTGGCCTACAATGAAAGGTATTACAGTTGAAACCAGACGTTTGCATACAAGACACGTCTGCATGTTTTTCTCACTATCTCTCATGAAATCAGAATAATCCTTTCTCGTTTTAGGTCAATTAGGAACCAAAATTATGTATATTTGCCAAATGCCAGAATAATGAGAGAGAGAGAATGTTTTAAAGCATTTTTATTACTTTATCCAAAGTCAAAAGTTTACATACACTAAAGGGTACTTTACACGCTGCGATCTCACTAGCGAGCGTACCCGCCCCCGTCGTTTGTGCGTCACGGGCACATCATCGCTAGGAACAGTCACACATACTTACCTGCCTAGCGACGTTGCTGTGACCGGCGAACCGCCTCCTTTCTAAGGGGGCGGTTCGTTTGGCGTCATTGCGACGTCACTAAGCGCCCGCTCAATAGAAGCGGAAGGGGCGGAGATGAGCGGGCCGAACATCCTGCCCACCTCCTTCCTTCCTCATTGCCGGCGGTCGCAGATAAGGAGAGGTTCCTCGTTCCTGTGGTGTCTCACATAGCGATGTGTGCTGCCGCAGGAACGACGACCAACCTCGCTACTGAACAGACAACGATTTTTGGTAAATGAACGACCCCTCACACACCACCAATTTTTACCTTTGCGATCGTTTAAAGTCGCACATAGGTGTCAGACGCTGCGATGTCGCGAACGACCCCGGATGTGCGTCACAAACACCATGACCCCGACGATATATCGTTAGTGATGTCGCAGCGTGTAAATGGCCCTTAAGAGTACTATGCGTTTAAACAATATGGGACAGCCCATATGATGTCATGTCTTTGGAAGCTTCCGATAGGTTTATTAGCAACATCTGAGTTAATTGGAGACACACCTGTGGATGTATATTAATGCACACCTGAAACACACTTTGTGTAGCATCATAGAAAAGTCAAAATAATTCAGCCAAGATCTCATCGAGAGAATTATGGACTTGCACAAGTTTGATTCATCCTTGGGTGCAATTTCCAGATACCTGAAGGTGACTTGTTCATTTGTACAAACAATTATACGCAAGTACAAACAAGATGGGAATGTCCAACCATCATACCGCTCAGGAAGGAGAAGGATTCTGTGTACCAGAGATGAACGTGCTTTGGTCAGACATGTGCATATTAACCCAAGAACAAAAGCAAAAGACCTTGTGAAGATGCTGGTGGAAGCTGGTAAGATTGTGTCATACTCTACAATGAAACAAGTACTGTAGCAACATGGGCTGAAAGGCCACTCTGCCTGGAAGAAGCCATTAATTCAAAAGAAACATAAAAAAGCCAGATTAATGTTTGCAAATGCACACAGGAACAAAGACCTTAATTTTTGAAGATATGTCCTGCGGTCTGACAAAACTAAAATTGAACTGTTTGACCATAATAACCATTGTTACGTTTTGAGCAAAAAGAGAGAAGCTTTGAAACCTAAGAACTCCATCCCAACTGTGAAACACGGGGGTGTCAGCATCATGTTGTGGGATTGATTTGCTGCCAGAGGGACTGGTGCACTTCACAAAATAGATGACATCATGAGAGATGACAGTTGTGGCAATACTGAAGCAACATCTCAAGACATCAGCCAGGAACTTAAAGCTTGATTGTAAATGGGTCTTCCAAATGGACAATGACCCAAAGCATATTGCCAAACTGGTTACAAAGTGGCTTAAGGATAACAAAGTCAATATTTTGGAGTGGCCATCACAAAACCCTGATCTCAACCCTACCAACTATTGCGAGAAGCTTGTGGAAGGATATCCAAAATGTTTCACCAAAGTCATACAGTGTAAGGGCAATGGTGCCAAATACTGATGAAATGTATGTAAACTTTTGAATTGCAGAAATAAAAATGCCTTAAAACATATTCGCTCTCCCGCACTCTGACTCTCGCTCTGTCTTGCTATATATATATATATATATATATATATATATATATAATATATGAATTTAAAAAAAAAAGGAATATGCTACAGTAGCTGCTTTTAATTATTAAAGTACCTTTTTCTTTTAATAATCATTCCTCCACAATGTATTTATTTTTTA
Organism: Anomaloglossus baeobatrachus; assembly: GCF_048569485.1. Lineage (NCBI taxonomy): Eukaryota > Metazoa > Chordata > Amphibia > Anura > Aromobatidae > Anomaloglossus > Anomaloglossus baeobatrachus. The sequence goes on from NC_134357.1 coordinate 76,890,902, forward strand.
TTAGATAAGGAAGGCATAAGAGCTAATTAAGTTGCACAGTCAACTGCACAGAAAATCGTTCTATTTTACCAACACACTCCTGCTCCGTTCTTCCCTGGTGGGAGGGGGGTTTCAGAGTAATACTTATCTGGGAGCATAATCAGGAAAGGCATCTCCACCATCAGGAGTAACCCTGAGGTTACGGTTAGTCTAGGATCCTCTATCGTTAGCGACACCATAGGATAGCGGGGGGACAGGGGCTCCTAACAGTCATCTTGTGACAATTTAGCTATTAATTTCTGAAATTCAATCAAAAAATAATTCCCCATCTAATAGCTCCCCCATTGGCAGTCTATAGAGTGAGGAAGATGTGGCTTCCAGACACTTTTATACTGACCCAGTAGACATTTGTCAGAGAAGTCTCATGTATTTCCATGTATATTTTGCCTTCTATGACAATGTGCTGTTTTGAACTTGCAGCCAGATTGGAGTTGCCTACGTGACGGCCACTGGAACTGCTCTCGCCACCGCTGTTGGACTCAACCTGTATACTAAGGTATGGTGAAAAAAGGTGTGTGCGTGCTCGTATGGTATATTTATCAAGGAAGGATAACGCATGAATAAGAGGAGCCATTACCCTTAGACTCCCCTATATAGGAAATTCCAACACCAGTCTGATTTGAATACATTATCGGGGAAACCCTATGCTGAATGGGCAGAATTTAAATTAACAATATTTAAAAAAAAAAAAAAAAAAGATGACAATGAGGGAGAAGTCGTAAAGATTCTGAAGCTTTCCAGCTGTAGCACTGGCGTTCCTGGATCCCTCGCTCACCTCCCGGAAGGGACGCTCACTCACCACCGCGACCGCCAGTCCGCACCACGCTACCCGGCTTTCCAGCAGTCATGCACGTGGACGTTCATTGCTTCTCCCTCCAAGGGCTTGCACATGCACCACTGCCCTTCTCTTAAAGGGCCAGCGCGCCATTTTCTGGAAGTGCCTCTCAGTCTATTGCTGAGAAGCACTGGGTACTTAAGGGACTCTCCCACTAGGGGAGGTGCCAGCTTTACTAGTGACTGTGTCCATCCACCCCGGCTATGCCTTCTGCCTCAGCCACTCTGATGGTCCCAGCTTTACTAGTAACTGTACCCGTCCATCCTGGCCGTGCTGTTTGCATCAGCCATCTTGGTAGTCCAATCTACATTAGAGACTCTGCCTGTCTACACTGGTATCCATCCTTGCCCTGGGGGTCTGCTGCAACAGTCCTGGTCTCTGCCCTGGGAGTGGTACCTGCAATCTGCCTTGCGTTGGGGGCTTAGTCAAGCCCCTCCACTAAAGGGTAAGCCCGGGGTCCCCCTGTGGTCCAGTGGGTCCACTCCTGCTCACCGATTTACCATCTTCAGCAGCGAACGTTACACCGGTGTTAGAACCTTTTCAAATTGTCTCATCACGTAGCCCTTTTGATGGGAATGTAGTCCTTGTACAGCAAAGATTTATTCCTCAGGATATGCTTAGCTTCTGTCACGAGTAGACACAGGTAAAGCCAGTCTAAATAGCCAGTGTAACCCTTCTCAGTCACCTCTTTTTTTAGTCATCCATCTTTTTTAAAGGGGGTTCTCCAACCCTGAAATTAACACAAAAAAACCCACATGGACAATGTTCTAACATAAAGGGACACAAATATTCAAACAAACAATATTCAAATTCAAGTCCAGTTGGAAAGGTTAATCAATAAAATTTTCTTTTTTTTGTTTTCTACTCGCTGTTTTTGCCAGTTTTTTCACGGTTAAAAATGCAGTACCACTAACATGAATAAGTTTTCTGAAATCTCATGCTCACACTGCTGAGTTTTTCCATGCGGATTTGAATCAATAAGTTACGTCCCACAAGTGAGTTTTTAATGTAACGTATTTTCTGCAGCATTTCTGCATTGGGCTACTTGTGGTCTTTTCCAAGCATTTTTATAGCCTTTTGAATGATGTTGCTGGTTTTGTCTCACTTTGCTATGTCATGGTTTAAATTAAGCTGCTCTGTTTTTGATACTTCTTGGTATTTTGCTTCCACAAAACTTTCGCGATACAGTCTTGTGTGGATTACATTCAATTTTAGTGCGTTTTCGCAATGGGTTTTTTTTTACTGGTGGATTTTCCAAATCTTTTGCAATTCTAAGGGGAAAATCCGGACATAAAGCTCAGTGAGAAGCTATCATGCTGTGGATTTCAAACACGCACTGTGGATCAGTCTACCCCACAAAAAATAAGCAAAGTGGGGGGCATGGGATTTTTATACCTTCCAATCATTCTAAGATGCTGCCAAAATGCACAGCGTCAAAAACTCAGCTGGCAATTTAACCTCAGAGTATTTTTGTTTTTTGTTTTGTTTTTTTTATTTGCAAAATCCGCAGCATGATAATTCCTTCAACAATTTTACAGTGGGTTTTTTTGTTTTTTTTTCCAGCCATTCAAGTAAATTTCATTTTTGTTGGCTCCCTTGGTCAATGTTAATTTTATTTTAGACTTTGTCTATTTCTGTTTTTACATTCACTAAAAATTAACTACAGAAAATTCTTAAGTCATCTAGTGGGGTCTCTATAAGTAACGCATTAACAAGACATGCGCAATTGTACACATGAAAGTAGATATTTTAGTGAGGCATGTATGTTGGTCAATGTACACCCGTGCTAGAAGTTTAGCACGGGTGTACATTGACCAACATACATGCCTCACTAAAATATCTACTTTCATGCGTACAATTGAAGTATGTTCCCACATAGTGTTACTTGTGTTTTGACGCTGCATATTTTCACTGCAAAGTGGATGGGATTAATAGAAATCTACTTCCCACTGCGCTTCTTTTATTACACTGTGTAACCTAACCTGTGCTGCGTTTTTCCAAGCAGCATGTCAATTTCTCTTTTGGGAAATCTCTGTTTTCTGTGCAGATTTTCCCCTTACACTTGCATAAGATGCAGGTAAAAAGCAGGGTTTTTTTTAATGCATTTACGCAGTAGTAACACAACAAAAATGCATGTAATCCACACTTAATGATGTCAATACCAGGAAGCTTCAAAAACATGACCGCTTTATTTAAAGGATGACACATCAAACGGACACAGAAAGCGCAGCGTAAAAAAATTCAATAAAAATGTGTTTAAAGTACACAAAACTCAATGAAAAAAACATACATAATCTAAGGTGTAAACTTCAACTAATCCTGATCGTTGGAACGTAGCCTAAGGCTATGTGCGCACTAGACCGTTTTACCCGCGGATTTACCCGCGGATTTGCTGCGGAAATTTCTTGAGAAAGGCTTGAAATCTTTCTGCAGACATTTCCCAGCAAAACCTATGGGAACAAAAAATAGCTGTGCGCACGCTGCGGATTTTTCTCAAGAAACTTTCTTGAGAAAATGAGCATGTCCATTATTTTCCGCAGGTACCTGCGGAAAACCCCCAGAATTTCACTCCATTCACTGTAATGTAATCGCAAAATTCCTGGGGTATACCGCAGGTAGCAAATGATGTGTGGTATAGCCGCGATTTACCTGCGGTAATGCACATCGCTGCCTGTGGTTTTGCAGGAAGTGATGTCATTATGCCAGGAAGAGGAAGCGGAGCAGAGTAAACACACACGTCACACTCCCTGGACGCCGCACAGAAGCGCTTCCGTGTGACGTCCGGCAGGTGCCCGTGCAGTCTGTATCCCGCTTCGGCCCCGCCGCTGCCTGCCCTGCTGTGTGTCAGTGTCTGCCCGCAGTGTCAGCAGCTTGTCACGCTGCAGCGCAGGCAGACACTGACACACAGCAGTGCGTGCAGCCGCGGGGATGACGGGCGCTGCTGTCAGGAGGTGAGATGAGATCATTACCTGCTGTGACGATCTCCTGCCTCCTGACGTCACCGCGGTCACTGCTGTCTATGCCCGTCTCGCGAGCGGCCCAAGACTGTCACTAGCGGTGACGTCACGGGCTCTCGTGATACTGCTGACAACGCGGCAGGCATAGAAGTCAGTGACAGCGCTGATGGCAGGACTGCAGGAGATCATCACAGCAGGTAATGATCTCATCTATCCTCCTGACAGCAGCGCTCGTCATCCCCTGCAGTGACCTGGGCTATTGATGTTAGCTCAGGTCACTGCATTGCTCTCCCAGCCAATGGGGAACATTCTGTTCTTCATGGACTGGGACAGTTACTATGGTATGGATCGCCGTGGGACGCCCCCCCTTATTGGATTATGCCGGACGTGGATTTGATTGTTCTTATCAATAAATTGGTGAAAGAGGGAATGTGGGGAGTGTTTTTTTTCAAATAAAACTTTTTTTGTTGTCTATTTTATATTTCTTACTGACTGGGTTTGTGATGTCAGGTATCTGATAGACGCGTGACATCACTAACCCCAGGGCTTGATGCCAGGTGACATTACACATCTGGCATCAACCCCATATATTACCTCGTTTGCCACCGCACCAGGGCAACGGGATGAGTTGGGGCGAAGCGCCAGGATTGGCACGTCTAATGGATGCGCCACGTCTGGGGCGGCTGCAGCCTGCTATTTTTAGGCTGGGGAGTGTCCAATAACAGTGGACCTCCCTAGTCTGAGAATATCAGACCCCAGCTGTCCGCTTTACCTTGGCTGGTGATCCAATTTGGGGGGGACCCCAAGGTTTTTTGTCTAAAATTATTTATTTAATGTAAAATAACAGTGTGGGGTGCCCTCTGTTTTGGATTACCAGCCAAGGTGAAGCTGCCAGCTGTGGTCTGCAGGCTGCAGCTGTCTGCTTTACCCTAGCTGGCTACAAAAATAGGGGGAACCCCACATCATTTTTTTTTAATTACTTATTTTTTTTGCTAAATACAAGGCTAGGCACCCTTTAGTGCCACATGAAAGTCACTAAAGGGTGCCAGCTTAGAATATGCAGGGGGGTGGGACATTATATAGGTCTTTCTCATCTATCTATCTATTCATCTATTCATCTTTCCCTCTATCCATTATCTGTCTATCTATCGATTATCTATCTCTTATCTATATTATTTATTTCTGGTCAGCATAAAAAAACCGCAGGGACCAACTTGCGGCAAAACCGCATGCGTTTTTCCCGCGGACTTGGTGCGTTTTTTTACTGCAGGTGCGGTAATCTTCAACTCCCAGAAGTTTCTCAAGAAATTTTCTTGAGAAAAATCACTTTTCTAGTGCGCACATAGCCTAAAGGGGCTTGTTGACTACTTAGACACAGGGTAATAATGGGTCCAAGATGGTGCAAAAATAACAAAAAAAAAATTTCTTGCGTATTAAGGGTGCTTTACACGCTGCGACATCGCTAACGATATATCGTCGGGGTCACGGTGTTTGTGACGCACATCCGGCGTCGTTAGCGACATCGAAGCATTTCACAGCTAGGAGCGACGATCAACGATCGCAAAAATCGTTGATCGTTGACACGTCGCTCAAATCATAATGTCGTTGGTGTTTCATTCCTCAGGTTGTTCGTCGTTCCTGCAACACCACACATCGCTGTGTGTGACGCCGCAGAAACGACGAACATCATGCTACCTGCCTCCATCGGAAAGGAGGAAGGAAGGAGGTGGGCGGCATGTTCCGGCCGCTCATCTCCTCCCCTCCTCTTCTATTGGGCGGCCGTTTTGTGACGTCGCTGTGATGCCGAACGCACCTCTCCCTTGAAGGAGGGATTGTTCGGCAGCAACAGTGACGTGGCTAAACAGGTATGTGCGCGTGACGCTGCCGTAGCGATATTGTTTGCTACGGCAGCGATCACCACATGTCACACAAACGACGGGGGCAGGTGCTATCGCTTGCGACATCGCTAGCAATCGCAGCATTTAAAGCACCCTTTAGACCCCTGCTTGCTTCTCCATAATGTGCTAGTGTTCTCCGCTGGTCGTATTTGTTCCTTTTTGTTGTGGAGGGACCAATTCCAGGAAAATGAAGAGACCGACAGATAACATGTAAGAGTGGTGGTCGCGTTCCTGCCCCTGAAGACACCAGTCACGTCAATGTATCATTTTGTGTAGTGTAAATAATGTCTTGCATCTTTTGCAAATATTGTGGTATCTGATCTATTATGATGTGCCATGTGAAATATAATATATTGTGATAGAGTAATGTATAAGATATTGTAATGTTTGTGTATTAGAAATATATAATGTAGGTAAAAAGCTAGGTCTGCCCAGCAACAGACTGCAGGGTCAAATACTTAATGTTGGACTAGCCCACCCTGGGAGGGGTCAGCTGACAGGGAAAGGATGGATCATTTTAGGAAACATCAGTGAAGGCCTAGTGAGCGAATGAGACAGATGTATAGTAGGTTGTGAAGGTTGCATACAGTGAGTGCTTTGTGGCAATGGAGCAAAGGAGACGGGAGGGAAGATAGCGTTATCCTCGAGGGAAACCAGAGACAGGGTGTGAACAGTGCTGAATCTAAAGGCCGATTCTTGGATGGAGTGGCTCCAGGCTATAGAATGGATTCCTTACATCCAGGTCCTTAACTGTCAAGGTACTGGGTAACTTCTACTGGTGCGAGACTCTAGTGACCAGGCCCCTTGACCATCCTGTCATTGGTTCAACCTCAACTGGCGTGTGATGTAGTCAACCAACCTATTAGTGTTCCTTTAGACGGCCGGATGTGCAGGGCTTTACTCCGGTCAATATGCGCTCTTTCAGGAGACTGGACGTAACACTGGACTGCGTTGTAGTGAGACTCACCGGCCCTGTTAGATCGGATACAACCCAGCGAGAAGTTGAATGGTGTCTGTTAATGCAAAATGAAAATGTAACGTGCTGGAAGATATGTGCCCGCTATCTGGAATGTAAAGTTATGAATGATAAACGAGACGTCGAGTAAAGAGTTGTGTTTTAAAGTGAACATTTGGTCTCCTTGTGCCTGTGAATCATCATCCAGACACCAGCAGCACAAGCAGCAGTATGCGGCCTTCAGGGGTTTCCAGCCAACATGGCCAAATCCATAGAGTCTGCCAAAGGCAGAGTGTGCTGGGGCGACCGGAGGCAGTACCTGGCCCTTAACTACCGTCTTGCGCTACTCTACAGATAATCAGCCGTACGTAGGTGCAATTTAGGACCAGTGGGTGAGAATTATAGGAGGTCTACACACTTCTGTTCTGTATTGGGAGGTTTCTGGTGTTGTTTTCTAACCAGAAGCACATGCTAAATGTGCAATTCAGGGTGGCACATAAAGCCGACTGTGCAATTTCTTATGAAATGAGAAAAGTAGTATTATCATAACTAGATCCAGTGGAAAGACTCCTGGGGTGACCATTGTCGCTGTAACACTGAAATAAGCCCTCCTCTTTTCAGAAAGCGCCCCCACTGATTGCTCGTTGGGTTCCTTTTGCTGCTGTCGCTGCTGCCAATTGTGTGAACATTCCTATGATGAGACAACAGTAAGTTCAACCCAAAATTATAATATTCTACACTTTTTCATCGAATGCATTGCAACTGTCAGGGTGCGTCGTGTAGGTTTGCAACAGTTTGATTTTTAACAACAAGTTGGGGACTAAATCTCTAGTGTTTGTTAAATGTAGACTATATTCTCATACTATCGGCCAGGGAAGAACATACCACTAGCCAAGTATTCAATGCAATACCTCCAACTGGGCCCCCAAGTATCATGAGGCCTTAATAGAATGTCTTCTTATATCGTCCAAAGTTTCCTTTTGGGGACCCCTAGACTTCAGGGCCCGGGTGCGACTGAAACCCCCTGCACTCACTATAGATCCTCCCCTGTCACCACCCAAATCTGTTGTGTGTGTGGTGCCAGTACCTTCCAAAAATTGAGCATTCGTATTGGATTGCTTTTAGTAAATGATTGTATATCTTTATCAGTATTACATGTATTGTTAATTCCACCGAACAAGGAAAGTTTTAGATTTTGATACATTTTTGGAATTACCCCTTGTCTTATGCTAAAATATAAGGACTCCACGATTGAAATTCCTTATTTGACCATTTCTGCATTCGAACTGTGACCATCTACTAGATAATAGGTCTAGCCTTATAACTAGTATTTTGCAAATAGTATTGATTAGAAATATCCCAAATGTTAGAGTTTATGTATACAGCTCCATTGCAAAATGTTACCATGGATACAGACCACTGGCGGACACAGACCAACAAGGGCCCCTTTGCCAAAACAATATATGGTCCCTTTGCAGCCTAAAAGCTTATTTAAAAGGCACAATTCCACTTACTTTGGATGTAGAAATCGGCCCCCTTATCTCTTTGGCTCCTGTGCGTCTGTACAGGGTGCACCAATGATATGGCCGACCCTGATACCGACTATAAACAAACTTGTATCTACCATGGTTTTCCAAAAATAAGCCCTCCCCCAAAATTAAGCCCTAGCAGGAGTTTTTAGCATTTTTGTTGTAAGGCTTAAATATAAGCCCCACCCCGAAAATAAGCCCTAGTCGCGGTTCAATAATGAAGTGTCCATGCAGCTAAAAAAAAGTTAAGGATACTGCAGGACACTTCATTATAGAAAGCAGACCCCCAAAAAAGAGAAGACCCTGCAGTCATACTCACCAGACGCCGAACAGGAAGAATTGCAGTGCAATGCACACCCACACACATCAGATTGCACACCCACACCCATCAGTTTGCACACCCACACCCATCATATGGCGCGCACACACAAGTATCAGATCGCATGCACAAATCAGATTGCGCGCATGCACACAAGCAGATCGCGCACACAAACAGATCGCGCACCCAAGCAAATCGCACACCCAAACAGATCGCACACCCACATATCAGATTGCTCGTTTACACTCACAATCACACATCAGATCACACTCACCACATTGGGCAACACTGATTGCTTCTGGCCAGCAGAGAATCCTGGGACTCAGTGTAGTGGAACACATCGACTTACACCCAATTGTGTTTTCCCAAGAATAAGACCTACCCAAAAATATGCCCTAACGCTATTTTCAGGGCAAAAAAAAAAAAAGTATAAAAGTGTGTTGTTTTTGGAAAAACACAGTAGTCGTATTCTACAGTTATAAAGCCTGTTTACTTTGATCACTTCATGTTACAATTCATTTGTTCCCGGATGTGAGAATTGCCTGATATTGGGTTCAGCCACTTTTTTACTCTTGTATGGTTACCCTCACACATCACTGCAGGATCTGACTACACTCAATGGTAGGAATTTATAATTACTTCATTCTTTTAATTTAAGCTATAATAAAGACAATTAAACAAATATTTGCAAAGGTGAAAAATATTATTTTAGAATGGACACCATTTTAAAAAGGGGTTTCCAGGTATTGGACAACACCATTAATGTAGTAATAATGTCGTGTAGGTCGTATTATTTCTTGAGTTCACTGATGATGGTCATAAATAGAATATAGTCCAACTTGATGAAGTTGAGTTGGATCCTCCATCGGGGAGACACATGTTTACACAAGTGTCGAAAACAAAATTTCGCAGGCAAGTATACAATAGGCATATACTGGATGACGTGGATGTCTGAAAATCGCTTCCTTCCTAGAAGATATTAGTCAAGGGTCCCACCTTTTGTGAACCATCAATAAATTACTTTCCTCGTCTTTACATCTTGGGTTTGTTGCGCTTGAATTCGATGCCTCAGTTGACAATAATTAATACCTTATTGACACTGAGCAAACCGAAATGAATGTAGTTCCTCACAATGACAATATCCATCGTGTTCCCATAATAGCTAGTAATCTGAGTTTTTACTTTTTTAACAAAATATGTGTAATGATGTGACAAATGTGTTATTTTTTTGTCTAGGGAAATTCTTAATGGTATTGCAGTCACTGATGAAAATGATAACAAGCTCGGGCACTCGAGGGTAAGGACGTCCTTTGGAAACTGTATCATTGACAGAATGTTGTTAACCACTTATGACTGATGAGCCAGGAAATTGTCTTGTTCCCACAATAATTAGATGGTTGAACCAGGATTAAGTGATTTGTGTGAAACCTTTAATGCCATTTAGAAATATCCCTTTCTTTAAGGACTAAGCTCTTTTATAATTTGCTTTATTATTAAATTCCCTAGCATCCTTCCTATACAAATAGTACTTATATCTATCTGTTGTTTATTTCTTTACTTCCTTTGATACTTCGTTTGGGGGAAGTCTCAAACGAGACGTTGCAGTGAATGGCCCTGCAGTCATGTCTCCAGACCTGCTATCATCCACCCCTGTAACTTGACCTCATTAGGTGGCGGCGCTGAGGGCACCTACCACAGCTGCTGTCACTGCTGTCCCTTGGTGATGTCCTGTTTCTTGGTGGTGATGGAAAAGTGGTCGCCGCCACAGTCCCTGCTTCTGACCCCGGTATCTCTTGCCCTGAAATGAGACGTCATAAGGGAGCAGAGCTATAAGCAGACTGTTTGACAGCAGCAACGTCCCACAGCTTCTGTCACCACCCTGAAATGATTTGTGGCGGTGAGGGTATCATGACGATATCAGAAGCAGAGACTGTGGTGGCGATGGTATCATGGCGGTTTCAGAAGCAGAGACTGTGGTGGCGATGGTATCATGGCATCATGGCGGTTTCAGAAGCAGAGACTGTGGTGGCGATGGTAACATGACGGTGTCAGAAGCAGAGACTGTGGCGGCTGTCACCGATGAAATGTGGCAACGTTTACTGATGCTGTAGTCACTTCTCTATCATTGCCCAGAACAGGACATCCTTAGGGGACACCATGACAAAGATGTGGTAAGTGACCGCAGCACCTCCCTCTGATGGCGTGCTGTTTCATGGGGGGTGATAGAGTTTTCGGAGAAGTGACTGCAAGGCCATCCCCCTGTCACAGCCCAAATTGAGACTCCTTTTAAATAAAACCGGAACTAAAGAACAAAATGATAGGCTGAAGTCACACTTGTGTGTGACTCGAGCGAAGATCGCATTGCACCGGCCGGCAGCTTTTCTGACAGGAGCAGGGTCAGCTTAAAGTATTTCTATGTAGCTGACCCGCTCCTGTCAGGAGAGTCACCAACTGGACCGATCCGGGCAGTCCTATGTGATTCCCATAGGGAGAATGGTAGGAAATTTTATAATAACAAGTTGTTGGTGCCTAAAGATGGACATTTATAAAGGGCATACTACCGGACAATCCGTTTTTAAGAAAAAAAAGTGTTTTTTCCAAATTGCCACCAGCCTAGTCTATAATCTCTGGTATAGAGCAGTAATACCAAACACAGACTATGGACAAAGTTGCAATATGTCTAAAGAGGAAAAAAAACAACTTTTTTTTATTTATTACTATTATTATTATTCTAGGATGACCATTTCATGGGGTTGTCCACTAGTTTCACAGGTCATCAAATCATTATCAAACTCCTACACTTTTTTTAACCTCCCTTTATGCCAAATTAAGACTAAAGGTGCTTTCAGACTGTGTTCCTCTCCCCGTTCAGTGGTCCAATCTGGGCTTCCGTCTCAACACCCCGCAAAATGGGATTCGGATGTATGCGCCAACATGGCCACTGACTATAATGGTGCAGATGGAGTCCTATCTGCTCTGTCGTGCACCATTTTCTGGGGTATACGCCTATTGGAGGCGGACAAACAGACGTAGTAGACTATGTCTGGGTGTCCGCGTCCAGTAAGCGTATACATAGTGACTTTGTTTGCACCGTTATAGTCAGTGGTTGTCCGAATGCCAATTTGTGGGGGGTTCAGACAGAAGCCCCGATGGGACCACTGAACGGGGAGAGGAACGCAGTGAGAAAGGGGCCTTATATTCAATGAGAATGGTCTGATCTAATCTTGGCTCAAAAATCTACATCAAAATCCATAATAGTATTTTTTTTTTTTTCCCCAAAAAAATCGTATCTAAATTGCACCATTCGTACAAACATGTAAGAATCTGACAGTGGATAGGTTTTGTATGGTGAAATGGATATTTGGTTATTACAACTTTCATCCTGTAGTCCTAACTGCTTGTAACGGAACTTCTGATACGTATATACTAGGGCAAGATTTGCCATACCAGGGTTCGGCAGAAGTCCGCAACCGCAGAGCACAAACTAATGATCTTGACCTGTACAAAAACTTGGTGTAGGGAGATGTTGGAAGGGGGGGGGGCCTCATGTTGAATGCTTCACCTTCCCCCATACCAAGATCCTCGGAGCTAGAAGTAGGTGTAGGGGATCCGCACATGGAAAACCATTTTCCTGAATTTACAAATGTCCCATTTTAGATTCTTAGAGATTGTAATCTCAACCGGTTGAATTTTTCAGAATAAGATAATTCCAGTTGTGAGAACAGATGCAGTCTTTCTTGGGCTGCAGAGTTTCTGTGATTCAGATTCACATCTTTTAGGTTCTGCGGCTATAGAGTCTTGTTAGGAAATACAGACCATTCGCTCTGCACATAAATACCTACATTTCTACTGCAGTGCAGCCAAACAAGAAGTGCTGGTGTTATGCACCTGCTGCGTTATTACAGTCATCTGCAGATAGAGGGCAGCACATACCTGCAAAATAACAGAGGAAACATGTCCGCTGATAAAGCCCTCTCCTGAAGTCACATCTATACTAACTGCATTGCAAGTCTTCACCTAATAGAAAATATCTAGTGTTCACAATCTTGTCTAGCCAACTGTATTACCTCGAAAGGGAAGAAGAGTAATATTTTGTGAGTTGAATGAATACTATACTGCTATATGGCACATGAGACATTTTGGTACAGGCAAGGGACGATTGGAAAGGAAGGGTAGCCTTGACCCGTGGTGTACCTGGAGCCCTATGAACTTTAGGGTAAAATATGGACCTGAGCCGCACTACCTTACTCCACAAGCGTGTTGCTCAGATGCGTGTGCCTCAGTAATGTTGATATAGTCTGCATTACCCCCCCTTAAAAAAAATAATTACAAATACAATATATAAATCTGACACAACAACACTGTAATAAGTTCATTTTTTCAGTAACACTTTTTATATATTAATCCTATAGTTACCAAATAAAAAATATCTCTATAGTATTACTGAACAAAACCCACTGTTCCAAGATCAATATACATTGGCATAACTAGAGTCCGATGGGCCCTGGTGCAAAATTTGACTCTCCCCTGAGGAAGCCACACCGCTCAGTGGCGATACGCGTGGGGTCTAGACCTCACCTCTCCCATCTTTATCTGACCCCTGTGTGTCTGTTTACAGGTAGTATTGTTCTGTCCATTGAGCCGTGTTTTTCTTAATGTACCTTCACATATAGCGAGATCGCTGCCGAGTCACAGATTCTGTGACACAACAAAGACCTCGCCAGCGATCTCACTACGTTTGACACATAGCAGCGACCAGGCCTCTGCTGTGAGATCGTTGGTCGTTTTGGAATGGCCTGGACCATGTTTTGATCGTCGAGGTCCTGCTGGGCAGGATGCATCGGTGTGTTTGACGCCTTACCAATGACCTTGTTGATGACTCAGAGCTCAAAGCTCAGGGTCCCAACGACCACCGAGATCGTTATACAGGTCGCTACGGTCGCTGTATCGTTACTGCGTCATTGGGAAGATCTGACTGACATCTCACCAGCGACCACGTAGCGACTTACCAGCGATCCTTATCAGGTCGTATCGTTGTCAGGATCACTGGAAAGTTCTTAAAGGGAACCTGTCACCACTATTTTGGCCTATCACCACCACCGGGTTCTTACATACAGCATTCTAACATGCTGTATATAAGAGCCCAAACCGCTCTGAGAACATAAAAAACACTTTATAATACTTACCTAATGGTCACTAATGGCCAGATGGGCGTCTCCGTTCTCCGGTGCCGGCGCTGCCTCTTTTCGGCCATCTTTATCCTCCTCCTGACTCCTGTGTGCATGATGCTTCCTACGTCATACACACTCGCCGGTCCTGATCAGGCGCACTACAATACTTCGAACTGCCCTGCTCAGGGCAGATCAAAGTGCGCCTGCTCAGGACCTGAATGCCGGCAAGTGTGGATGACGTCGGACGCGTCATGCACCGCGGCTAGAGAAGAAGGAGGACGATGATAGCCAAAAGAGGCGGCGCCGGCACCGGAGAACGGAGAAACCCATCTGGCCAACCGAGCGACCATTAGGTAAGTATTATCAAGTGTTTTTTTTGTGTTCTCACAGCGGCCTGGGCTCTTATATACAGTATGTTAGAATGCTGTATAGAAGAGCCCGGTGGTGGTGGCCGCAGTTTATAGGCCAAAAAAGTGGTGACAGGTACCTTTTAAATGTGACGGGGGCTTTAGAACAGGCTTTTTCATGCATTGTCCATGCTTATTTATCTGTCTAAATTGATCTATGGACATTTGTGATACATGGTTTGAGCATTGTCAGGATTAGCCTACTGCCTATTTTCTTCCTCTGGCTCTGTATGGTAACGGTACTTTCACACTTGCGTTTATTTCCTTCCGTTACAATCCGCCCTTTTGGAAAACAGCGGAATCCGTTAACGGATTCCGCTGTTTCCCATAGACTTGTATGGGTGACGGATTGTACCAAAAGGACCTGCGTTGCTTCCGCTGGGCGACGCTCCGTTGCTTCCGCCCAGCGGGAGGAACGCAGCATGTAACGTTATTTTGAGCAGCGGAATCCTCTGGATTCCACTGCGCATGCTCTTTTTTTTTTTTTAAATCAAACTTTATTTTGGCTCGCGGTGGCCGAACGTTCAGCTGAGCGCCAGGCCATCGGCAAGCGACAGCGCTCAGCTGAGCGACCGGCCACCGGCATGCCCGGCCGCCGGCAAGTCACAGCGCTCAGCTGAGCGCCCGCCCGCCGGCATGCCCGGGCGCCGGCAAGTGACAGCGCTCAGCTGAGCGCCCGCCGGCATGCCCGGGCGCCGGCAAGTGACAGCGCTCAGCTGAGCGCCCGCCCGCTGGCATGCCCGGCCGCCGGCAAGTGACAGCGCTCAGCTGATCACCCGGCGGCCGGCTGCAGGGAGCAATCAGCTGATCACCCGGCGGCCGGCTGCAGGGAGCGATCAGCTGATCACCCGGCGGCCGGCTGCAGGGAGCGATCAGCTGATCACCCGGCGGCCGGCTGCAGGGAGCGATCAGCTGATCACCCGGCGGCCGGCTGCAGGGAGCGATCAGCTGATCACCCGGCGGCCGGCTGCAGGGAGCGATCAGCTGATCGTTTACAATAGTCTGCCGCTGGTAAAACTGTAAAAAAAAAAATCAAAACGAATTGCGTTGTTTTGCAGCATCTGTTGCATCCGTTGTGCCACTATATGCAACACATCCGTTGCATCCGTTACACAACGCAATGCAACGGATACCGTTCAACGCAAGTGTGAAAGTAGCCTAAATTGTTTTTGGCCTGTTACAGACACTTTTTCTATTCTATCAAATGTACTTTTAAACCTTGTTTTTGGGCATTGTTTCTCAATACAACTTATTTTGTCATTCTTATTTAATGGGGTTCAGGTTTGCAGAGGGTGTGAGGTTCTGGTGTCCTATACCATTGACATCCACTGTGTGTTTTCTGTAAGCTCATGCTTTTTTTAATTGGTTTTAATATGTGTGATTTTTGGTGTCTTAATAAAGAAATTTTGTACAATATTTATATTTCTGGTGATCCCACATTTTTGCACATTTGCTGTTTCTGTTCAATCTTCATAGTTTTTAAGATGTGCTTGTGGTATTGATCCCTGAACGATATAATTTTGGTGCCTTCCCAATCTTGTTTTTGAAACTGGTGCAAAATTCGAACCTGACCCTCCCCCTGCATGTTGGTCAGATGCATGGGCCCTCGTAGTGTTTTATAAATCCTATAAACAGTTAAGTGTTGATCCCTCTTCCCCATTATTATGTAGTAATGTCCCCCATCCCGGTAAATATGTCACCACCCTGTGCCCTATCCTGATATATATGTTCCCATCCTAGGCCCCATCTTGGTAAATACCGTATTTTTTCGCTTTATAAGACGCACCCCCAAATTTGGTGAAGGAATAGAGATTTTTTTTAATAAATGGGGTCCGTCTTATAATGCCAGTCTCCATCTAACAAATCATATAGGGTATATATCCCTCATAGCCCCCCCATCCTAAAATTAGCCCCCTTAATCTGGATATGGCCACCTTATATTGAATATAGCCCCCTTGTGCTGGCACACATCCCCCAGTGATGCCACATGTCCCCTATGGCTGGCACACGTCCTCTATGGCTGACACACATCCTCTATGGCTGGCACATGGCCCCCTGTGGCTGGCACACGGCCCCCTGTGGTTGACACACGGCCCCCTGTGGCTGGCACACATCACCCTGTGTTAGATATCGCCCCCAGGCTGCTGCTTTTAGTAAAATAAACTCTTTCCTTACCTTCTGCAGCACTGTCTTCCCTCGTGTCTCCCTCCGTGGGGTTGAGCTCCTCCTCCACTTCCTTGTTCTCGGCCGGTCATATGATCGGCACAGCAGAGTGATATCATCTCTGCGTGCATGATCACAGCAGCAGGAAGGAGACCAGGGAGACACGCTGGAGGAGGTGAGTAAAGAGTGTTTTATTTTACTATGGGCAGCAGCATGGGGGCCATATCTAACACAGGGGGGGGGCATATATCATCAAAGGAGGGTGCAGGCAGATATAATATGCGCCGCTGCCCCAGCCCGTCACCACGGTGATGGACAGCAGCAGTGCATATTATATGAGCGGGAGAAGGAGATCTAACGCTGCCGCCCGCAGCTTTCACCTGCCCCCAGCACGCTCCAGAGCTGCCCCCACCTTCCCTGGACTCTGTAGTGTGTGTGTGTGTGTGTGTATATATATATATATATATATATATATATATCTCTATCTATCCCCCCTGTATATTCGGATTATAAGACGCACCCCCTACTTTCCCCCAAAACTTGGGGGAACAAAAGTGCGTCTTATAAAGCGAAAAATACGGTATGTCTCCATTCCTGGTATACATGTCCCCATCCTACCATATATGGCTCCTATTCTGAGACCCTTCCTGATAAATATGTCTCTAACCTTAGCGCTATCGTGGTATATATGGCCCCATCCTGATAAATATGTCTCCTATCCTGAGACCCTGTCTGGTAAATATGTCTCCTATACTGGTATACAGTATATCACAAAGTGAATACACTCACATTTTTGTAAATATTTTATTATATCTTTTCATGGGACAACACTGAAGATGTGACACTTTACATTGTATCAAAGTAGTCAGTGTAAAGCTTGTATAACAGTGTAAATTTGGTGCCCTCTCAACACACATCCATTAATATCTAAACTGCTGGTAAGTGAGTACACCCCTAAGGGAAAAAGGCCAAATTGTGCCCAAATTGTCAATATTTTGTGTAGCCACAGGAGCCACAGGATCCTCTTCCACTCCTCCATGGTGACATCATGGAGCTGGTGGATGTAAGACCTTCTACTCCTCCACCTTCTATTTGAGGAGGCCTCACAGATCCTCAATAGGGTTTAGGTCTGGAACCATGCTTGGCCAGACCCGCACCTTGCCCATCAGTTTCTTTAGCAGGGCACTGGTTATCTTGGAAGAGTGGTTGGGGTTATCTTCAATGTAGAAGTGCGTCACTCCTGATTATATGTTCAGGTGCACAGACCCCGTAAAATCAGTAAAAATATATAAATACAGCACTCAAAATAATGATTAATTTCATGAAAATTTATTTACAGGCAGATGTATGTGAGCTCCAAGACTATAAAACAGCGTGGTGTGAATAGGACCTTTTCACACCACGCTGTTTTACAGTGTTGGAGTTCCTTTCATATAGGCCATAGCGGCAGAGTACACTACAAGCTCTTTCCCTATGATCTGACAACCAGGCTAATAGACTCGTACCAGACCACACCAGGTTGCCAACTTGTGTGCATCTGATGAAGGTCTTCTAGAACGAAACATCAATATTTTTTGTCACACATATGCCTGTAAATAAATTTTCATGAAATTCATCTTTATTCTAAGTGCCGGATTTATATATTTTTACCGTTTGGGGTTATGTTGGAGTAATGCTCTGCTTCAGTATGTCACAATACATGTTGGTATTTATGGTTCCCTCAAGGAACTGTGCAAAATTATAGAAAAAAACTCCTAAAACTACAAATTTTTATTAAATTCAGTATGAAAAGGGAAAATACCCAACATTTAAGTCAAAATTTAAATAGAAATCAAAAAATCACAGGGTACAAGGGGAGGGGGGGCCTGGCCCTTATGATGCCCTACGCTCGCCCCTTCCTTGCTGCGGAGGTTGGCACCCTAGAACCTGCGCAATAGGCGCCCCCGCTCAACGTAGGCTGTCCCTATAGGCCCTATCCGGACCCTGACAAATAAAAGGTGACAGTCTGAAGGGTTTAATACAAAGCTGAACCAACAATTAATTAAATATAACAATATATTATACCCAAATATACTACAATTTGGGAAATGGTATTGTCCAATAACCAAAGAAAAACCACCTAGTTAGATATAAGCGGCTCCTATCAAAGACCACCCGACGCGTTTCCCCTCATCTATCTGAGGTTCTTCAGGAGTGGAATAAAAGGTTAGTTCAAACAGAATACAAATAAACCATAGTAAATCCTGGTAGTCCTATGCAACACTAAGAGGCCAGTGGTCACTGAGTCCGTCTAATCCCACTATCTCTAAACCGGCGGTAACTGGGATAAACTCATTTTGCAGAAGGAGGCCCGGTGGATTCACAGGTTATGCACTGTGAGTCCATCTGGCCTCAATGAACAGTTACACTTTGGATGTTTCCTATAAGCCCCCGCAATCTGCCCTTCTGACACTTTTCTAACTGGTGTCCTTTGCTCTCTCTTTGTGTCTAAGATGTTTTCTGTCCGGTTCACAGAACCTGCTTTCTTGTCATGCCCATTGTTCCGCAAAGGATCTGGTTTTACACATTTACCTAATTTTAGGCTTGCATTTCTATATGATTATTTAATTTTCTATCTCGGTTAATTTGATTGGGATTCTCGGACTCCGTTCATGCTCCATTTTTCCCCTATTAGAGTTTCTCACCTATAATTGTTTACTCACTGTGTCATTGAACACTAACTCATAGTTCATAAGTTCTGAATACCCCTTCTTCTTTTTTGTAGTACTCTTCCCTCCCTATTACTGCACACCATGGCCGCCTGTGCAGCCTGCGCCTCCCCACGGAGATCTGGGAGGGAGACGTCACTAGCAGTGTGAGTGTTATCTCTGCCTTTGTACGTCTCCCTGTCTGTGTTTTCAGGCTGGTATGCAGCCATGGCGCAGGCGCGGGTATCTCAGTGACAGGTCCGGTCACATGACCGCAACCACCCCGGCTCCATGGAATGCGGTGACGTGGATAGGGACGCTAGTTCATTGCACATGCGCAGGATCGCATCATCGGGATCCCCGGTCACGTGACCGCTGCATGTAAGGATGCGGAAGTGGTGCACTTCGATATACGCACCCCGCTGGAACATGTGCTACTGTGATTTCACATCTCCTGAGGGGTTAACTGTTTAATCACAGGTGAGAACACTTGGGATACATCTTATAAATTGGGAGGCTTTTTGGTGGGCGTCTCCTCTGCCCCCTTAATCTGCATCGTGTCATTGTGTCTGTAACTGGACTGGAGGGTGATGACCTGAGGAGCTCATTGACTGCTTCCTTTGGGGTATTTGGACTGGTTCACTATCTAAGGAGTCGTGGGAGGACCGTCTCCATTGGATACCTATTGAGGCCTGAGATAAGTGGCTAATTGTGTATACTCTAATGAGTGACTGCTTCTGTTACTTTTGAGTCTAACCTCACTACTATATGTTAAATTATTGTGGCTAATCTCTGCCATATAGCCGGCGGACAGAGATCTGGCACTGGATTTTGGGCTTCCTAGCCTGGCTCTGGTTTAGAGATAGTGGGATTAGACGGACTCAGTGACCACTGGCCTCTTAGTGTTGCATAGGACTACCAGCATTTACTATGGTTTATTTGTATTCTGTTTGAACTAACCTTTTATTCCACTCCTGAAGAACCTCAGATAGATGAGGGGAAACGCGTCGGGTGGTCTTTGATAGGAGCCGCTTATATCTAACTAGGTGGTTTTTCTTGGGTTATTGGACAATACCATTTCCCAAATTGTAGTATATTTGGGTATAATATATTGTTATATTTAATTAATTGTTGGTTCAGCTTTGTATTAAACCCTTCAGACTGTCACCTTTTATTTGTCAGGGTCCGGATAGGGCCTATAGGGACAGCCTACGTTGAGCGGGGGCACCTATTGCGCAGGTTCTAGGGTGCCAACCTCCGCAGCAAGGAAGGGGCGAGCGTAGGGCATCATAAGGGCCAGGCCCCCCCCTCCCCTTGTACCCTGTGATTTTTTTATTTCTATTTAAATTTTGACTTAAATGTTGGGTATTTTCCCTTTTTAATACTCAATTTAATAAAAATTTGTAGTTTTAGGAGTTTTTTCTATAATTTTGCACTAATGCACTTCTAATTGATTGTCGCAACTTCCCTCAAGGAACTGTGTAGCACTCATGTACCCCCAAACCATGACCCTGCCACCACCATGCTTGACTGTAGGCAAGACACACTCATTTAATCACCAAAGTCCACTTACTTATAAACACTTCTATACAGTCTGACTAAACACAAACTTGACACCGATTTACCGGCCAAGAATGAAGTGAATTGATACAATATCATCAATGAAAAATTATTTTATTATTAATAAACTCACAATTATACACTTTCAAACAAGAGAGCCACCTGGGGGGCACATGGTTCCAGATTATCTGCATATCATATCCATCCTATATATATAGCATATCAAAGTTAGATCCAAAACACAGGATAATTACACCCAGTATTTATACTATCCAGATCCAAGAATTACATCCAGTGTCTATTTACATTAACCTACAGTGTATAAAAAATGATTGAAAACAATCTTCAGTTAATCAGTCAAACATATTTGACTAATTTCAGTGCGCATATCACTGCTGCTGCCCAATATGCAATCACCTAACCCTCTTTGCCTTCATCAGCGCGAAAAATTAAGGTGGCCAGATATAAGGTTCAATAACCTCTAAACATTACCAATATGCTAAGGGCTATCATACGCACAGCTACATTGTCTATTAATTCATCTATTCAGCATCCGCTGATTTATATATGACAAGACACAATTCAGCTACTGCGTCACCGCCACCTAATGACGACTGATCCCCATATAACACGCTGATGATGCAAGGGCACTCATACCCATGTATATATAATAGGGCAAAACAGCAGAGATATGCGTTACAAATAAAGTATTTGAAATACACTTTGAAGGATGAAACTGTTAGAATGGATACTTACATTATTAGCTAATTTGTCTGGCCATGCGTCCCGCCACCCCTGACGTACGTTTCGCCGCTGCTTTTTCAACACGCCCCCTTTTGACCAATGACCTATTGACAGCAAAACGTAACGGTGACCACTCTCTGCTTATTCTTCTTGACCTTTCTGCTGCCTTTGACACTGTTGACCACCATCTCCTTCTCTCTATGCTCCACTCTATCGGCCTAAAGGACACTGTTCTTTCCTGGTTCTCTTCCTATCTTTCTGGCCGCTCATTCAGTGTATCATTTGCTGGCTCCACATCTTCTCCTCTTCCTCTCACTGTTGGGGTCCCTCAAGGCTCAGTCCTTGGCCCTCTTCTTTTCTCCCTCTACACTGCCCCAATTGGTCAGACCATCAGCAGATTTGGCTTTCAGTACCATCTTTATGCTGATGACACACAGCTATACACCTCCTCCCCTGAGCTCACCCCCGCTGTACTACAGAACACCAGTGACTGCCTGACTGCAGTTTGCAATGTCATGTCTGCTCTCTATCTGAAACTTAACCTTTCCAAAACTGAACTTCTTCTTTTCCCTCCATCTTCCAACTTTCCTCAACCTGACATCTCCCTCTCTGTGTGTGGCACAACGATAAGTCCTAGGCCGCAAGCCCGCTGCCTGGGGGTTATACTTGACACTGATCTTTCCTTCACCTCCCACATACAATCTCTTGCCCGCACCTGCCGCTTGCACCTCAAGAACATCTCTAGAATCCGCCCCTTTCTCACAATGGAAACGACAAAAACCCTCACCGTGGCCCTGATCCACTCTCGCTTGGACTACTGTAACTCTCTATTAATTGGTCTCCCCCTAACTAGACTCTCTCCTCTACAGTCAATCCTTAATGCAGCAGCCCGGGTCACCTATCTGGCTAACCGCTACTCGGATGCCTCTGCTCTGTGCCAGTCATTGCACTGGCTGCCCATATATCATAGGATCCAATTCAAACTGCTTGTTCTCACCCACAAAGCTCTCCACAGTGCAGCACCCCCCTACATCTCCACCCTCCTCTCTGTCTATCAGTCCACCCGTTCTCTACGCTCTGCAAGCGACTTTCGACTAACATCCACACTAATTCGAACCTCCCACTCCCGGATCCAAGACTTCTTCCGAGCTGCACCAACCCTCTGGAACGCTCTACCCCAAGAAGTTAGGACAAATCACAACTTACTCAGCTTCAGACGCACCCTAAAGACGCATCTTTTTAGGGCGGCCTATCACACTCCCTAATCAGATTCGATTCACATAGTCCCTCTACAACCTCTCACAACATAGCTCCACATCAAACTCCATGGCACCCAAAGGCATCTCAAGGCTCGGGCCCACTGGTCCAGGAAACCATTATCCAGCCCCATTTCCGTGAGATGGTTGGATTGTCATTGTAAATAAGCACTTGAACCTTGCCTCTCCCCCCATCTCATTGTAGATTGTAAGCTCTCACGAGCAGGGTTGTATTTTTTTTTCCCCTCTAAATATTGTATTTCTATAACTGTTACTTGTTTGTATATGATCCTCCTGAATTGTAAAGCGCTACGGAATATGTTGGCGCTATAGAAATAAAGATTATTATTATTATTATTATTATTAT
This sequence comes from Anomaloglossus baeobatrachus, assembly GCF_048569485.1. Taxonomy (NCBI): domain Eukaryota; kingdom Metazoa; phylum Chordata; class Amphibia; order Anura; family Aromobatidae; genus Anomaloglossus; species Anomaloglossus baeobatrachus. The sequence continues at coordinate 76,913,789 of NC_134357.1, forward strand.
TGGTAATGTTTAGAGGTTATTGAACCTTATATCTGGCCACCTTAATTTTTCGCGCTGATGAAGGCAAAGAGGGTTAGGTGATTGCATATTGGGCAGCAGCAGTGATATGCGCACTGAAATTAGTTAAATATGTTTGACTGATTAACTGAAGATTGTTTTCAATCATTTTTTATACACTGTAGGTTAATGTAAATAGACACTGGATGTAATTCTTGGATCTGGATAGTATAAATACTGGGTGTAATTATCCTGTGTTTTGGATCTAACTTTGATATGCTATATATATAGGATGGATATGATATGCAGATAATCTGGAACCATGTGCCCCCCAGGTGGCTCTCTTGTTTGAAAGTGTATAATTGTGAGTTTATTAATAATAAAATAATTTTTCATTGATGATATTGTATCAATTCACTTCATTCTTGGCCGGTAAATCGGTGTCAAGTTTGTGTTTAGTAAGACACACTCCTCACCTGGTTGACACCTCACATGCTTAACACCATCTGAACCAAATAAGTTTATATTGGTCTCATCAGAGCAGAGGATATAGGTCCAGTAATCTATGTACCCTGTTTAGCTGAAAATAACATCTACCCTGAAAATAAGCCCTAGTATGTGAAGTATACTTGAATTCTAAGCCCTACTCCAAAAATAAGCCCTAGTTACAGTCAGTCAGCATTAGGGGAAAGTCAAACTGGGCAAATTCTTAGGGGCCCCCAGCGTATCTATTCTGAGGACGAGCACTCCACTTCGTTAGTTGACCATGGTGAGGCCTGTTGAGCGTGGAACCTGGCTTGTTAAACCACTGTATGGTCTTGGCCACTGTGCCTCAGCTCAGTTTAAGGGTGTTGGCAATCTTCTTATAGCATAGGCTTTCTTTATATAGAGCAACAATTCCTTTTTCAGATCCTCAGAGAATTCTTTGCCATGAGGGGTCATGTTGAACTTCCAGTGACCAGTCTGAGTGATGACACACAATTTAGTTTAAACACAGGTCAAAAAGTCCGTGTAGGGGTGATAATTAGATACAATTTGCTAAAAGGCAACTATACCTGTAAACTAAAGACTCATTAAAATAGAACTTTTAATAATTTTAAATAATATTATAACAATATAAACACACTGTTCCAAGTATTTAAAATAGCTGTAGCCAGCTTAGTGGCCAGCAGCTGACCTTGCATGCCTCCTATGGCGATGCATCGCGACAGTGTCATGCGATGGCAGGGCCCGGCACACTGATGTCGGCTGCTGGCCTTTGTTTGGCCTTCAGTGTGTATTGCGCTGCAGGGACCCAACAAGTCTCTGTGCTACAATGTATTTCAGCTGGATATGCGTCCTCGTATATTTTTTCTATAATAGCCATTACAAATTATAGCTGAGTCCACATTGGGGGGGAGATTTAAATTTTTTACATATAGAAATTGAGTTTGTTTCCATGAATTTATTTTTTATGTTTTTGTTTTGTTTTTTTTTTTTTAGAAAGCTGCCATCAAGGGTATTAGCCAGGTGGTAGTGTCCAGAATTGCCATGGCTGCTCCTGGGATGAGTGAGTATAGTTATTGCCATAGCGAAGAGACACAATATAATGTATTTACCTAATATTCTGCTGGCCAATTTATGCATCGGAAGAAATGTATTATTTTACAAACTTTCAAGACTCCTCCAAAACAAAGTACCTAATCACTGTTTAGGAAAGGTTTATTTTTCTATGCATGTATACATCTCCCCTATTACATCCGAGTGCAATCCGATGTTTCACATGCTCCCATAGACTTGCATAGGTGCATATGAGCCAAGACTCGCTGCCAAACGGAGCATGCTGAGGTTCTTTTTTCATGCCGATATGGTATTAGAAATCAATCACAGATGGGCACTGCCTCATAGGTTTACACTGGCAAGAGTGCAATCTGATGTTTTATCGGATTGCTCTCATCCATATAAAACACAAGTGGAACTGAGGCCTTAGGGAGGGGAGCAGATAACTGCTGTATAGAAATTAATGGGTGAAGTGGAGAGATGAGGCTGGGAGTTAATCCCTTTCTTGAAATGTAACCACTATGCACACTCATCAGGCACTAGTGGCCGGGCTCTATGGAAACCAGCTGTACACTGTGAAAGATAAAGCTCTCACAGCATGATAATGATAGCAGACAGAAAAGCAAGTCAGTTGCTAAGTTGCTTATTTTCAAGGTATCTAACTAAAGCAATTTAATAACGTGCAAATATCTTTTTAATAACTGAAGGATGCCACTTCACTGGGTGTTACTGTCATGTAGAGTCACATAGTCCTCCGTAGGAGCTGTACACATGAACGGACTATTTGCAATATTAGTTCAACATGTAACAGACTGACTTTATAAAAGCTGGACACTGTCTGTAAGATCACTAAATACATTACACATTTAGGCTGAAAGGAAGAATGAATGATCAGATGAACTTTATTTCCAATATGTTCGAATTTGTACAGACAAATTGTTAAGTTGAACACGCAAGTGACCTATCCATACTGATAGGAGTAACACCCGAGCAAAACCTTGACAGATCAATTTTACGTAATTTCATCCAAATTATGACGGAGGTGGCTGAAAATTGTTCATTTCCACCCATGCTTTTTTTTATGTATTACAATGCAAATTTTTATTTGTATTTTTTTTATTTCAGTACTGTTGCCAATTCTGATGCAAAAATTAGAGACCTTTCCCTTCATGAAGGTAAGTGGGAAACACTAATGGTATAGCTGAACCTCTGAGCAATATATTACCCATGTCTGAACAGCACAGGCCTTAGGTTGGTTGGTGCTTTAGGTTAGTTGGTGCCTTGTGCTTTACTCTCTATTATAGTCCCATCTTTAGAGCTTATTGTAGGGGTTTTAACCCCTTCACGACCATGGACGGATATATCCGTCATGGAGCGTGTCCCGTTAAGCCCCGCCCCCTGGCGCGGGCTGGCGGCGGTCGGCACACATATCAGCTGTTTTCAACAGCTGACATGTGTGCCTGCTACCCGCGGGTGGAATCGCTTCCACCCGCGGCCATTAACCCCTTAAATCTTGCTGCCAAAGTCTGGCAGCAAGATCTAAATGCACGCGGCCATGTTTTTTACTTACCGCCGCCCCCACCGGAAGTCACATGCGTTATCACGTGACTATCGGTGGTTGCCATCGTAGCACAGGGTCATGTGATGACGCCTGCAGCTATGATGTTTCACTTTCGTTTTCCCTCGGCCGAGAGCAGAGGGAAAAACAAAGTGACTGAATCTGCTGTTTACAGCTGTATAGCTGTGATCAGCAGATAGATAATAGCGATCGGATTGCTAATCGCTATAGCCCCCTAGGGGGACTAGTAAAATAAAAAAAAAAAGTAAAAAAAAAAAGTTTTAAAAAATAAAAAAAAAAACAACCTAAAAGTTCAAATCACCCCCTTTTCCCCCCCATTGAAAATTAAAGGGTTAAAAAATAAATAAATATACACATATTTGGTATCGCCGCATTCAGAAATGCCCGATCTAGCAAAATATAAAATAAATTAATCTGATTGGTAAACGGCGTAGTGGCAAAAAAATTCCAAACGCCAAAATTACGTTTTTTGGTCGCTGCAAGTTTTACACAAAATGCAATAACAGGCGATCAAAACGTAGCATCTGCGGAAAAATGGTACCATTATAAACGTCAGCTCGAGACGCAAAAAATAAGCCGCCACTGAGCCATAGATCCCAAAAAATAAGAACGCTACGTGTTTCGGAAAATGGCACAAAACGTGCGCCACTTTTATTGGACAAGCTTGTGAATTTTTTTTAACCACTTAGATACAAGTAAACCTATACATGTTTTGTGTCTACAAACTCGCACCGACCTCAGGCATCATACCCACACATCAGTTTTACCATATAGTGAACACCGTGAATAAAACATCCCAAAAACTATAGTGCCATTACACTTTTTTTGCAATTTTTCCGCAGTTGGAATTTTTTTGCTGTTTTCCAGTACACCATCTGGTAAAACTTATGGTTTCATTTAAAAGTACAACTTGTCCCGCAAAAAACAAGCCCTCATATGGCAAGATTGACGGAAAAATAAAAAAGTTACGGCTCTCGGAAGAAGGGGAGCAAAAAACAAAAACGCAAAAACGGAAAGTGCCCCGGGGCTGAAGGGGTTAAATAACGCAGCTTCTTTAGAACACTGTCGGAGAGTTGTGAAGACAGTACTTTGCAATTGATGAACTATGGCATGAAGCTACTTTCTTTTGTAGCTGTTATTCCTGGCCATCGGGTTCAGTAGCGCCTCCTTAAGTATTGACCCATGGATGCAGCCAGTGTGACTATGCCAGGCGTGTGTGTAATATTGTGATGTAGTTGTATTCTCTTTAAAGGGATTGGACAGTGAAAACACATCACCTATCTTCAGGAGAGGGTATAAGTGACATATCGGTGGGGGTCCGACAGCTGGCACCCGCACCTATAGGCAGAACAGGGCACCTTTATCCCTTTTTAACATAGAGTGTCAGTGTATATGTTCAACCGTCACTCCATTAATTCCTTATGGGGCTGCTGAGTGAGGTACTCCAATTTTTTCAGCAGCCCCATAGTGTCACGGTCATCTCCCTGTTTTTAGAGACTAGTGACAGCTTTAGGACTGGGACCTCTCATTTCCATCTGGAACTCTTCATTTCTCTTGGTGCTGAAACCATTAATGTCAGTTTTGCTGCTAGCTTCTTCCCAGCAGAGCATGTCAGCTGCTCTGTAGCCATGTCCCTTTGTGTTTAAACAGCAGAGGTGCCCAGCAATCTTTGCTGATTCCGCTGATCCCGCAGGGTGGGCTAACATGCCACTCAATGCAGCATCACCTGCGAGGTCTCCGCTGTTCAAAAGTCCCCCGCATTTCTGGTCATGTGCACTATGAAGCCAGGTGGACGTGTCCCGGCTTCAGCAAGGTCTAGTGCGCATGACCGGAAGTGCCAGGACTTCTGAACAGCGGACGCAGGTACGTACGTCATCACTAGTGATGCTGCATTGAGTGGCATGTTAGCACGCCTCTGTGGGAGTGCTAACATGCTAAGAGGGCGGACTAGTCAGGGGAAGTAACGTCCTTGTGACTAGTCCCTGGCCTCATTAGCAAATGATAAAAGATCTTTAGAAATACTTTTTCTAAAGATCTCTATATCTTTGCTACCAGATACAGGGACGGTTAGGCAGGGATTAGTAATATCCACCTAGAACTGCTCGTGGTTCTGGGTGATTATTTTACCTGACAGGTCCCCTTTAAGGGGGGAGGTTCCTGCTGCAGCCAGTTGTCACATTTCATCATAATATGGTGTAAAAATAGTGGGGTAAAATGTCTGATTTCCAGGGACACCTACAGAAGTTTTCTATATATGTTTTTCAGCTTTAATTATTATGAACAAAATGCCATATTAGCAGAGGAATGGTTGATATTGTTATGGGGAGATAAGGTATGCACACCAGTGACTATGTAAGGGGAATACATGGAATAGCAGAAACTGCTGTGTGAATACTGACATGAAAAATTCAATAGCTATATGTAAGGATGAAATGTGAAAAATGGAATCTGCATTACTGCCATGAATATATGAATAAAGAGAAATTTAGCTACTGAATTGATCAATGCAATAGGTTTTTTTAGTTTTTTAGGTTTTTGCACCCAGTTCAGACATAGAATGGAGTTCCAAACGTTATTTCTTATTTATTGGTTGATATTGTTACACATTTTTGTTATATTTATCATGTTTAGTGATCTTAATACCCACATAATATATCAATATGTGCCGTACCCCTTAGTGATGGACTATGGCCTGTATCACCTTTTTGCTATGCAGTTACCAAAACATGTTACTTGGTTGCTTAGCAAAAAAACATCACTTGCAGGAATAATTATGGAGTCTGCAGAACTCCCCGATGAATAATTACAACTTCAACATTAGGAAAAATTGTTTAGTTTAATTTTTTGTAAAATGCGCAACATGTTTCTTCCTTTTAAATTTAGCATATTTTTTTTTCTACAGAAAATCCATTTTCTGCACGCTCCCCTGCAAGTTACATTGGCTGGGGGATTGTAAGTAAAACTCTTTTTTGATTTTTTTTTTTTTTTTTTTTTTTTTCAGGAATAGCCTAGTAATAATTGATTAAATGATGTGCTCTACTTGAAAGTCAAGCATTTTAGGCCCTGCACAAGGTATAACTCATAATTTCATAGACTGATTGCTATGAACAGCGCCTCCCATCCCGGGATGTGCACCCTCCGTATCTCCTGACTACTACAGGAGCATCTCAATAAATTAGAATATCAACAAAAAGTTAATTTATTTCTGTAATTTAATATGAAAAGGGAAACACATATATTATATAGAGTCATTACACACAGAGTAGTGCATTCTTATATATTATATAGAGCCATTACACACAGAGGGATCCACTTTGTGTTTATTTCTGTTAATGTTGATGATTATGGCTTACAGACAATGGAAACCCAAAAGTCATTATCTCAGAAAATGAGAACATTATACAAGACCAACTGAAAAAATGATTTTAAACTCAGAAATGTTGGCGCCTACTGAAAAGTCTGTACAGTAAATGCCTCAATACTTGGTCGGGGCTCCTTTTGCATGAATTACTGCATCAATGCAGTGTGGCATGGAGGCAATCAGCCTGTGGCACTGCTGAGGTGTTGTTATGGTTGCTTTGATAGCAGCCTTCAGCTCGTCTGTATTATTGGGTTTGGTGTCTCTCATCTTCCTCTTGACAATATCCCATAGATTCTCTATGGGGTTTAGGTCAGGTGAGTTTGCTGGCCAATCAAGCACAGTGATACTGTGGTTATTAAACCAGGTATTGGTACTTTTGGCAGTGTGGACAGGTGCCAAGTCCTGCTGGAAAATGAAATTTCCATCTCCAAAAAGCTTGTCAGCAGAGGGAAGCATGAGGTGCTCTAAAATTTCCTGGTAGATGGCTGCGCTGACTTTGGTCTTCATAAAACACAATGTACCTACACCAGCAGATGACATGGCTCCCCAAACCATCACTGATTGTGGAAATGTCACACTAGACCTCAAGCAGCTTGGATTGTGGCCTCTCCTCTCTTCCTCCAGACTCTGGGACCGCGATTTCCAAATGAAATAAAAAATGTACTATAATCTGAAAACATCACCTTGCACCGATGAGCAACAGTCCAGTTCTTTTTCTTTTTTCCCCCAGATAAGACGCTTCTGGCTTTGTCTATTGGTCATGAGTGGCTTGACACAAGGAATATGACAGTTCTAGTCCATGTCCTGCATACGTCTGTGTGTGGTGGCTCTTGAAGTGCTGACTCCAGCAGCAGGCCACTCCTTGTGAATCTCCCCCCCCAATTTTTGAATGGCCTTTTCTTAACATTATATCAAGGCCGAGGTTTATCCCGGTTGCTTGTGCACCTTTTTCTACCACACTTTTTCCTTCCACTCAACTTTCTATTAATATGATTGGATACATCACCCTGAACAGTCAGATTTTTTAGCAATGACCTTTGTTGCTTATCCTCCTTGTGGAGTGTGTCAATGACTGCCTCCTGGATATCTGTCAAGTCAGCAGTCTTCCCCATAATTGTGTAGCCTACTGAACCAGACTAAGGGACCATTTTATATGGTTAGAAAGCCTTTGCAGGTGTTTTGTAATCATTATTCTAATTTTCTGATATAAGGACTTTGGGGTTTTCATTGTCTGTAAGTCATAATCATCAACATTAACAGAAATAAACACGTGAAATAGATCACTCTGTGCGTAATGACTCTATATAATATGTGTCTCACTTTTTGTATTGAATTACTGAAATAAATTAACTTTTTGATGATATTCTAATTTATCGAGATGCACTTGTAGCATATAATATTGCTTATGTTAAAAATCCAAATCAGTTGCCTTTGTACCTATTGTGTTAGCCTTTTAGACCTTCGTTTTTAATTCTGTGTATTTACTCTCTTTCTATTATTAGATTTGTCCATGTTATCTATCACTTTCTAAATATAATAGTTACAAAATCTACTGCTAGACATGAAGAAGGGACTTTTGACCACATGAGATTTTCAGATGTTGCAGGGCTCTAACTTGGAGAATGCTCTAATGCCAAATTATCCCTTAATACGACAATACTATCCGATGATGATGTCTGCTTTCTTCTGTCACCAGGTGTTTGCTACCTAATCTGAGAGCAGCATAATGTAGGGGCAGAGATCCTGATTCCAATGATGTGTCATTTACTGGGCTGATTAGTGTTGTTTTGATTAAAATCACTGTTCAATCAGCTGGAGATTATCATTAGAGGACTACTTGGCATTCTGCAGGTAGTCCAGCATATTCATGAGCTTTGTATAACTGCTAGATCTGCAGCAGAGGAAACATTGATTTTATCAAAATGACAGCAAATAGCTCAGTAAGTTACACATCGCTGGAATCAGGGTCTCTGTCTCTACAGTATGCTGCTCTCAGATGGGAATATAAAATTAGCAACAAAAAGAGGAATAAATATCCTCCAAAAGTTACGCATTACTTACGACAAAGAAGGGCAGCAGTTGTACATCGCCCAGGCAAAACTAGTACTCTAGCAGGATACAGCCAAGCCCCCACTAAGTGGAGGCATCACAGGTACAGGAGGAGCAAATCACACACATACACTTCCAAAAATTGGAAGGGGAGATTGCTGGATGATGACACTGCACACTGATGGCTTGCATAGAGCGCTGTTCACACATGCAGATGCACAGTACCTAGCACTAGTTTTTGGCCTTAGCGATGTACAACTGCAGCCCTTCTTTGTTATAAGTAATGCTTAATTTTTGGAGGATATTATCCTCTTTTTGTTGCTACTTTTATATTTAGTGTAAGGACCTACAAGCATGAGGTTCCTGTGACGAGGGTTGTAGGCTTCCGTATTCTGGCCATAATACCAACTAAAACCTCATATTTTTTTGTACAGGATTCAGCCAGGCCCCTTTCTGTTAGGCCGTGCATATTAGAGTTCCTGTCCTGTCGCACAGATGGAGTACGGCTTGGCAGCCCGCCTGATCTAATATTATGGGCGTCACTCAATAGGCTGCAGGCTTGTGACTGTGCATCTGCATGCGTGAACAGCGCTCTATGCAAGCCATCAGTGTGCAGTTTTATCATCCAGCAATCGCCCCCTCCATTTTTTGGTAGTGTGTGTGTGATTTGCTCCTCCTGCACCTGTGATGCCTCCACTTATTGGGGGTTTGGCTGTATCCTGCTAGAGTACTAGTTTTTGGCCTGGGCGATGTACAACTGCAGCCCTTCTTTGTTGTAAGTAATGCTCTCAGATTGGGGAGCAAAAACCTGGTGACAGATTGTTTAACCCCTTCACGACCAAGGACGTACTGGTATGTTCTTAGCCGTGTCTGTCCCTTTAATACAGGCTGATCAGCAGATGTGTAGCTAACAGGCCTGTTGACCCCTTAGATTGCGCTGTCAAACTCTGACAGCTCGATCTAAAGCTCTGGAGCGGGGATCACGCTATTCCATGATGACATCAGTGGCCCTGTGACACGATCACAGGGCGCCAATGAATTCTCCATATTTTCAAAATGGTTGGCATCGCAGCGTGGGGTCAGATGATGACCACCCCTGTTGCTGCCATGACGTGTTTCCTGTAAATGCTGGCAGAGCGCCGACACTCACAGTAACACCAGCATTTCTCCTGATCAGCGCGATGCTGAAGAATCACTCTTATCAGGAGAAGCAATTGGACTGTGCAGGCATAAAGTCCCCTAAAAGGGCTAATAAAATGAATAAAAAGGTAAAAAAAAAGTTTTAAAACATATGAAAAAACCTTAAAAGGGATGAATGTGATGCTAATGAGAGCAGAAGGAGAACCTGAAATACTTACTTTTTGTGGTACTTACTAATTTATAAGTATTTCAAGTTCTTTTTCTGCTTTCATTGCTGCCGCATTCAGTATGTCAGCCTCTGGATTATATAGGCCAGACCGACTCCACGGTGTCTCCATCTGCCTCAATATAGGGAATCTTATGTCAGGGGTTCCGTATTTCAGAGTTTTACATGGAAACCCCAGTGTAAGTGCTCAGCGTACAGCGCAGGATAAATGTGAGACACACCTTACTGCAATCTTTGGGAGGCCGAATAAACAAATCAACAGCAGGTCAAGATTCGGTTTATTTTTCTTTTATGCCATTACTCGTGCATTACAAGTGATAGGGTGGCTTTATTTGTCGGATCAGTGAATACCAGATACTAATGTGTGTGTGTGTGTGTGTGTGTGTGTGTGTGTTTTGGCTGCTATTGCACACTAAGGGGGGCTTTGCACACTACGACATCGCAGGTGCGATGTCGGTGGGGTCAAATTGAAAATGACGTACTTCCGGCATCGCATGCAACATCGTAGTGTGTAAAGGCTCGATGATACGATTAACGAGCGCAAAAGCGTCGTAATCGTATCATCGGTGCAGCGTCGGCGTAATCCAAGATTACGCTGACGCGATGGCCCAATGTTGTTCCTCGTTCCTGCGGCAGCACACATCGCTGTGTGTGAAGCCGCAGGAGCGAGGAACATCTCCTACCGGCGTCACTGCGGCTTCCGTAGGATATGCGTAAGGAAGGAGGTGGGCAGGATGTTTACATCCCGCTCATCCCCGCCCCTCCGCTCCTTTTGGCCGCCTGCCGTGTGACGTCGCAGTGACGCCATACGACCCGCCCCCTTAATAAGGAGGCGGGTCGCCGGCCAGAGCGACGGTCGCAGGACAGGCGAGTCCATGTGAAGCTGCCGTAGCGATAATGTTCGCTACGGCAGTTATCACAAGGATATCGCCGCTGCGACGGGGGCGGGAACTATCGCGCTCGGCATCGCAGCATCGGCCAGCGATGTCGCAGCGTGCAAAGTGCCCCTAAGAAAGTAAATATCCCAGCTCACCAATCTGTAGATCTAGATGTCCATTTGGGCCAGTGCACGGTGTCTGTGTTCGGCTTCCACAGGTGTAGCAATCATTGAAGGGAGGAAGGGGTAGAAAACAAATCCAGCACTGATGTCCATAAAAAATTATTCTTCTTTATTTCAAAAAACTCCTTAATCATAGGCACATTTGCCTATGATTAAGGAGTTTTTTCTCTGAAACGTCTAAGGCGTAATTAGGGCTTTTGGAAGGATTGATCCATTCTAATTTTTATGATGAATTTGAAATAAAGAAGCATAATTTTTTATGGACATCAGTGCTGGATTTGTTTTCTCTCCCTTCCTACCTTCAATGATTATTGCACACTAAAATGTCTCTTGTTTGTTTGGGGTTTTTTGTTTTTTCTTTTTTATAATTTTTCTGAATTTCTGCCAAAAGAGTAATGTGAGGGCTTGTTTTTTCCAGGACGAGGTGACATTTTTATGTGTACCATTTTTGGGCACATAATGTATTCTGATCACTTTGCAATTTGATTTTTAGTAGGCAGAATAAACAAAACCCAGCAATTTAAAAACTGTTTTTTGGGGGAGTTTTATTTATTTTTTTTTTTTATGCTGTTCACCATGCGGTATAAGTGACAGCTTTATTCTTCGAGTTAGTACAGTTACAGCTAAACCATATTTACATTTTTTTTTATGTTTTGCACAATAAAAACTATTTAATAGAATATAGCAATGCAAAAACAATTGCTGTTTGGAGCATTATAACTTATTATTTTTCTGATGATGGAGCTGTTTGGCAGCTTGTTTTTTGCAGGACAAGATGAGGTTTTTAGCTATACCATTTACATTTACATTCATCTTTTGATTGCGTTTTATTCTACTTTTTGTTTTTTGGCAGTTTTATGAAAAAGCAGTTTATTGCTTTTTTTTTTGTTTTTTTTCACAGTGTTCACAAAGGGGTTACATAGTGTGACAGATTTATAGGGTGGGTTATTCCAGTCTTGCCGATACAAAATGTGTACTTTTTAATGTTTTGTTTTTTTTTGTTTTACATATATGTATTTCTTGGTATATATATAAATAGATAGATCTTACATTTTTTTATTATTACTAACTTAGTTTCTCTAATATTAATATCATTACCTTGAAAGCTAATATGAATATAATGCAATGCATTACAGCTTTCAGTGCTGCACTGACAGAAGCCTCTAAGGGGTACTTTGCACGTTGCGACATGTAAAACCTAGATGCGTCGATAAACGATCGCAAAAGCTTCGTAAATCAGTGATCTGTGCAGCGTCAGTCATTTTCATAATGTCGCACCAATAGGACATACGATGTTGTTCCTCGTTCCTGCGGCAGCACACATCGCTGTGTGAAGCCACAGGAGCGAGGAACATCTCCTTACCTGCGTCCCGGCGGCAATGCGGAAGGAAGGAGGTGGGCAGGATGTTTACGTCCCGCTCATCTCCGCCCCCCTGCTTCTATTGGCCGCCTGCCGTGTGACATCGCTGTGACGCTGCACGACCCGCCCCCTTAGGAAGGAGGCGGGTCGCCGGCCAGAGCGACGTCGCAGGGCAGGTAAGTGCGTTTGAAGCTGCCGTAGCGATAATGTTCACTACGGCAGCTATCACAAGATATCGCATGTGCGACGGGGGCGGGGACTATCGCGCTCGGCATCGCTATCATCGGCTAGCGATGTCGCAGCATGCAAAGTACCCCTAAGACAGTGCTTCTGGCATGGTGTAACAGGCTTGGCTTAGCCAGCAAACCTGAAGGTATTCATGACGACCTCTGGGTGCCATGGCAACGATCGGGCAATCGTGATGACATTGCGGGAGTGCCGATCAGACAGGAGAGGGGACTACCTCCCTCTCCCAGCCTCTCCTAAATGTTGCAATTAGTATTGATTACAGTATTTAAGGGGTTCAACAGCTCGGGGCTGTACAGGCACTACTCCTGGCTGTGAGAGCCGGGGGGCAACGCAGTTATGTAAGCTTATCTTCCGGTGGCGATCGGGTGGGCACAGCTCCTGTGACCCGCACGATCGCCATGATGAACCCATAACTCAGAGGTTGGGAACACATTCCCAACCATGATGTATGGATATGTAACATGTAATGAAGGGGTTACGGGTCCCTGAATATGACTGGTGGCACATTATGACCACTGATTTGTAAACCTCAACCGATCAGCTGTCTTTTTAGTAGCCTGTTTACACTGGCAGACCAAAGTAAATGCGCATTGTTCTGTGCACATAGGCTGCCGCGGTTCTCGGCGGTGGAAGTTCTGTTTTACAGAGGACCATGCACTGCAAAAATAAGAATATTTTGCGCTGCATAAAAGATAATTTCACCTCTTTAACAAACGTTTTGCTCATTCATCATGTGATCATTGGCCTGTTTACACTGAAAGATCATCATGAAATGAGTCTTTTCCTTTTTAATAACACTGGTTCTTGATAATCTTTCAGTATAAATGCAGCTTAGGGATGTTTGGTGACTACCGTTGTCATTTCACAGATTCCTCATTGCACCTAGATTGCATTGTAGATGGGATTTCAGGCTGATCTGTTCTTTCCTGTGAAATAAACCTACAATCTGTAATTATCTTGTTTTTTTTTTTTCTTGTTTTACAGCTTGCTGTTCATGGTTCCTGTTGCCTGTTCGTTGTTTCCGCAGCAATGGTAATGTTCATGAGTGTTATTATAGAACAAACATCTTGGTGTGGCTCTAGAAAGCTGTTTTAATTTTGTTGCAACAGTTTTTTTCCCCTTAGTTACATGGTAAACATTTATGATCAGATTTAGGCTATGCGCGCACCCTGCAGATTTGTTTCTCCAGCGAAAAATGCACCCTCTGGCATAAAAACTTCACCTCTAGCCAAAAAAAGCATAAAAAAAAGCATGAGTTTTTACCGCGTTTTAGTAAGTTTTTGGTGCGTTTTTGTCCCTGCGTTTTTTTTAACATTATTATTGGTAAAACACAGGGACCTGCAGAAAAGAAGTGATATGCTGCTTCTTTTTGCTGCACAAAAACTGCAGCAAAACCTGTAAGGAAAAAAGACGCAACGTGCGCACAGCATTTCGGATTTCTCATAGACTTTGCTGGGGAAGGACTGCATGAAGTTTATGAACACAAACTGCACCGATTCTGCAGCAAAAAAAAAGCAGTGTGTGCACAGGGCCTTACAGTATTTTCATGCTGGTTTGCAGTATCAGTATGTGTTATAATTATGTGATGCACATCAGCATTTGTCGTAGGTTTTATTAGGGCATAAAGATAGATTATTTTTTTTTCTTAAATATGACCTTTCACTAAATTTTTCATGTTAAACTGGACACTTGATGTAATCATTGCTGTAGACTGGAGTAAAATGTTGTTGATTTTTTTTTTTCTCTCTCCATTGAGGAAATATTAGCAAAGTATTTGGCACCTAATGCGTTAACAACCAGTTGAACTTAAAGGGGTTGTCCATTACTAGTACAATATTTTCTGATGCCACAGGTTTCCCCCAGTTAAAATAATAAAGCCTATAGTCCTCTCCCGCACCGGCGCCCTTCCAGCTATGCTACGGCTTGTGTGATGTCATAACGCCGTGCGAACCCCGTGTCCAATCAGTGCCGGCTTTAGTCTCCCCACCGTCAGACCAAATGAGAATCAACAGGCAGTGAGTGCAGTCACGTCCTGTTGATTAACTCGTTTGATCCCAAGGCGGGAAGATTGGTGCCAGCAGGGATTGGATACGGGGCTTGCGTGACGTCACGTGAGCCCTGGCACCGTGAGCTGCGGCACAGCTGGAACGACACCGATACTGAAAGTGAGTATAGGCTTTATCATTTTACATGGGGGAAATGTGGAATCGGAAGGGGTTGTCCTAGTAGTGGACAACCCCTTTTAAAATACTTGTTTGTCTTTTCACTGTATAATGCTGACCAATCATAATCAAGCAGCAACACACTGGAGAAAGAAGAACACGCCCCCACCATAGCTTAGACAATGTTTCTCAGTATGTGAGATGTAAGGATACAACCCTGATCTCCTGAGCTAACCTCTTGCATGAATAAAACATGCTGGAGGTATATAATATAGATGTATTATGTATATGTAGATATATAATCAACACCCTTCAGATAAGATCATTATATGAGCAGAGCTGGTTGTCATTCTATGTCTCACAGAGGAATAATCACCAATTGTTAGAGAGCAAACCCATGCCAACACTCATAGGTAGAGTAAAATTGTGAATGTATAATATCATAACCATGAGTGTGGGGGTCTATGGGATCAATGGGACCATTCGGAAATTAACGTACAAAACCAAAGAAGAAAAACCGAACAAGTGGTCACAAATGACAATGTCTTTATTAATATTCCATTAAAAAGAAAAAAAAATTATTAAATATAAATTATTTTAAAAAACACAACCATTGGCTGGAAGGAAAAGGGCGTCACAATGGAAATTATCTGCAAACCACAATTTGGTTTAAGCATATATTTGTGTAAAAAAGTACAAAGTAACTACCAGCAAGTGTCCTGTGCTGAAAAAAGTAGTCATAAATTAAGTTACAGTGTGCACACCTACTTGTTGCCTTAATATGCAACAATGGTGAAACCAAAAACGTTTTTCAACCAAGTATATGTGTAGACTATACCAAAATTCTGGTTATAGTGAGGTAAAGCTAATCATAGGGGGTTGCAGGAAAAAATTGTAAGAGGAAACTGCTCCGTAATGTAAATGATAGCCAAATGCTAAATAGTCATTTGGAATCGCATTAAGCCAGAAATAGGCACAATATAAGTGCAAGTAAATAGGAAAATTCAAGAGAATTTACCAGAAGGAGTTGAAGCACTGATCCTTGTGTGTGACGCCCACCCCGACGCGCGCACGTTTCATTGCCGTCTTTTTCAGGGGGTGAAGAAAACAGCAACGAAACGTGTGCGCGTCGGGGTGGGCGTGTCACACAAGGATCAGTGCTTCAACTCCTAGTAAATCCTGGTAGTTACTTTGTACTTTTTTACACACATATATGCCTAAACCAAATTCCAAATTGTGGTTTGCAGGTTATTTCCCTTGTGACATCCTTTTCCTTGCAGCCATTGGTTGTGGGTTTTTTTAAATATTTATATTTAATAATTGTTTTTTTTTATTGAATATTAATAAAGACATTGTTATTTGTGACCACTTGTTCGGTTTTCCTTCTTTGGTTATGTCTCACACAGGAGTAGCCTGCTCTTCTCTCCTTGCAGAGCAATTACAATTTGATGTATGACAGACACAAGTGTGGTACTGGAAATAATCTTACTGGAAAGACAAAAAGGCGCATATAAGGTCTTATCCTTTTGTGTGTGTCCGGTTGGGACCCGGTCGCTCTCAGCCCTTAGCCACATTGAGGCCTATCTTAGACCCATGGTAAGGTTTTAATATTAGAGAGTGTAGGTACTATCCCAACTGGGTACACCTTGACGTTTGGTAGGATAGCTTTATGCTTTTTTTGATCAAAAACAGTGTTTACTAAGTACCCTATGTTTATATGCACTATGCTTTTATTTAGTTACAGCAGGGTATGTTTTCACAATTTTTTCCTTGGTTTCTCCTAGTAAATCCTGGTAGTTACTTTGTACTTTTTTACACACATATATGCTTAAACCAAATTGTGGTTTGCAGGTTATTTCCCTTGTGACGTCCTTTTCCTTGCAGCCATTGGTTGTGGTTTTTTTTAAATATTTATATTTAATAATTGTTTTTTTTTATTGAATATTAATAAAGACATTGTTATTTGTGACCACTTGTTCGGTTTTCCTTCTTTGGTTATGTCTCACACAGGAGTAGCCTGCTCTTCTCTCCCTGCAGAGCAGTTACAATTTGATGTATGACAGACACAAGTGTGGTACTGGAAATAATCTTACTGGAAAGACAAAAAGGCGCATATAAGGTCTTATCCTTATGTAGGATGTATTAGAAATTATCTTAGAGTGGCTCACCTGGAAGGGTTGTGAGAAAGTCACAACCACTTTGAAGGCTTTGAGAAAACAACTGCCTCAGTCCACATGGAAGACTATCGTGAATGAAGAGATGAATGTGGCGAAAACACTGCACTGCCGTAGCAATAGACCAAGAAGGAGATCCTGGATAGTGATATTTATTAAACGCGTTTCGGAGACTGTCTCCTTCTTCAGGACAAAGAATCACGGATGTACCTTTTGTACGGCACGGTGGCTCAGTGGTTAGCACTGCAGTCTTGCAGCACTGAGGTCCTGGGTTCAAATCCCACCAAGGACAACATCTGCAGAAGTTTGTATGTTCTCCCCGTGTTTGCATGGGTTTCCTCCGGGTTCTCCGGTTTCCTCCCACACTCCAAAAACATAGTGTTAGGGAATTTAGATTGTGAGCTCCAATGGGGACAGTGTTGCCAATGTATGTAAAGCGCTGTGGAATTAATAGCGCTATATAAATTAATAAATATTATTATTATTATTATTATTATTATTATTATTATTATTGTTACATCTGTGATTCTTTGTCCTGAAGAAGGAAACTTAGTCCCTGAAATGCTTATTGCTACAGCAGCACGATGTTTTAATCCCCTTCATCTCTCCATTCACAATAACAAGTGTGGCACTGACACTATTCAGCTAATCTCCAGACAGATAGTATGTGGAGAAGAGGAGGAGAAGAAAAATCTAGCTCCCACAGTAATAGTATATAATGTCTTTCCCGGGCTATGAGTAAGAGCAAACTGCTCGCAACACGTAGACCAGCGATTCTTATGTTTTTTTAATGGTTGAAATAAGAAAGTGTTTTTAATTGAAGTCTGTGTTGCCATTATATACTATTACTGTGGGAGCTGGATTTTTTTTCTTCTCCTCTTGAATTCTTCACCTTTGCACCGGCTCAGAGACCTCCATGTACCGCACACTTGGCTGCATTATCTATTCAAACACTTGATGGACTAGTGAGCTGATTGCCCTATCTTTTCATCTTATGGTATGTGGGGAAGGGCAGTATACACTGTGTGCAGAATTATTAGGCAAATGAGTATTTTGATCACATGATACTTTTTATACAAGTTGTCCTACTCCAAGCTGAATAGGCTTGAGAGCCAACTACCAATTAAGTAAATCAGGTGATGTGCATCTCTGTAATGAGGAGGGGTGCGGTGTAATGACATCAACACTCTATATAAGGTGTGCTTAATTATTAGGTAACTTCCTTTCCTTTGGCAAAATGGGTCAGAAGAAAGATTTGATGGGCTCTGAAAAGTCCAAAACTGAGATGTCTTGCAGAGGGATGCAGCAGTATTGAAATTGCCAAACTTTTGAAGTGTGATCACCTAGCAATCAAGTGTTTCATGGCGAATAGCCAACAGGGTCGCAAGAAGCGTGTTGGGCAAAAAAGGCGCAAAATAACTGCCCATGAATTGAAGAAAATCAAGCGTGAAGCTGCCAAGTTGCCATTTGCCACCAGTTTGGTCATATTTCAGAGCTGCAACATTACTGGAGTATCAAAAAGCACAAGGTGTGCCATACTCTGGGACATGGCCAAGGTAAGGAAGGCTGAAAAACGACCACCTTTGAACAAGAAACATAAGATAAAACGTCAAGACTGGGCCAAGAAATATCTTAAGACTTATTTTTCAAAGGTTTTATGGACCGATGAAATGAGAGTGACTCTTGATGGGCCAGATGGATGGGCCAGAGGCTAAATCAGTAAAGGGCAGAGAGCTCCACTCCAACACAGACGCCAGCAAGGTGGAGGTGGGGTACTGGTATGGGCTGGTATCATCAAAGATGAACTTGTGGGACCTTTTCAGGTTGAGGATGGAGTGAAGCCCAACTCCCAGACCTACTGCCAATTTCTGGAAGACAACCTCTTCAAGCAGTGGTACAGGAAGAAGTCGGTATCGTTCAAGAAAAGCATTATTTTCATGCAGGACAATGCTCCATCACATGCATCCAACTACTCCACAGCGTGGCTGGCCAGTAAAGGTCTAAAAGATGAAAAAATAATGACATGGCCCCTTTTTTCACCTGAGCTGAACCCCATAGAGAAACTGTGGTGCCTCATAAAATGTAAGATCTACAGTGAGGGAAAATAGTACACTTCTCGGAACAGTGTCTGGGAGGCTGTGGTGGCTGCTGCACGCAATGTTGATCGTAAACAGATCAAGCAACTGACAGAATCTATGGATGGTCGGCTGTAGAGTGTCATCATAAAGAAAGGTGGCTATATTAGTCACTAATTTTTGAGGGGTTTGTTTTTGCATGTCAGAAATGTTTATTTCTAAATTTTGTGCAGTTTTATTGGTTTACCTGGTGAAAATAAACAAGTGAGATGGGAATATATTTGGTTTTTATTAAGTTGCCTAATAATTCTGCACAGTAAGAGTTACCTGCACAAACAGATATCCTCCAAAGATAGCCAAATCTAAAAAAAAAAAAAACACAAAACACTCCAACTTCCAAAACTATTAAGCTTTGATATTTGAGTCTTTTGGGTTGATTGAGGACATAGTTGTTGATCAATAATAAAAAAAAATCCTCTAAAATACAATTTGCCTAATTATTCTGCACAAGGTGCAGATGTGAAAGTACTAGAAGAGAAAGAGCTGAGTTTGTTACTCAATATTGCTACGCTCAGCTAGGCTGCCCCTTCACCTACTCTGACTGCTGGGACCTTTATTTGAAGGGTGTTAGATATTTGTGCTCTAATTTTAGCGCTTTAAAATCATGAAGGAGGTTAGACCAGGAGACTGTGAGAAACTGGCTCTAAGTTATTGTGGGGGCGTGTTCTTCTTTCTCCAGTGTGTTGCGGTCTGCTTATGATTGGTCAGCATCCTACAGGGGGAAGAAGTACACGCCAGTGAAACCATCTGAGAACACTCACTTTAACATGTAACTCGTCAGGTGCCAAAAACTTTAATTGCTGTTAAACATGAAAAATTGGTAAAAATTTCATGAGACAACTTCTTTTTAAGGAACTAAATTCTAGCAGTATTAACATGATTGTATACTACCAGATATTGTACAATTTATATAAACCTACTGAAGAACTTACCAACCTCCAGTATTTATTTTATTTCAGTTCAATGGCCGTGAAAAGTCTAGAACCTGAACTCAGAGATTCAATCCAGAATCAATATGGAGACAAAGTTCAATATGTTTACTTTAACAAAGGCTTGTAACCAATGGACGATAACTGTTGAAAACCTGGAAACCTGTTGTATTCTTAAGCCAAAATGAAAAGACTCTTTTTATGCTAGCTGATATCCTTCTGAAGAGGCGATTGCAATTTCTCATGGTATCTTTATTTTTGGTGGTTGAGAAAGTTGCATGATATAAGCAAGATATTAATGGATCACTGTGAGAAATGTTTTATCTGTGTGTATAGTGTGACGAACAGGCCTCAAGTAGACAACTACTGGTCATCTGTCATCTGGAAGAAAGAGTTTTGCTATCTGAGATTGCATTCACTTTCCATTGAATTTATAGCAGAGCAATAAACCAGAGGTGGATATCAACATGTCCGTGTGTTCGTACAACCTTCTATTAATTTTTGTTTAAGGCGTACCCGTCATAAATGTATCTAACCTATTAATGTTTTCCCTCCATTGTGTTTAATTTCTATAGGTGCACATTTCTCTAACTATGTTGAGTGAGTGGGACCCTCCAGCTTCAAATCTGTAGATCTGCCTTGTTAACTTCTGTACTTCCGCTGTCGCAGAATGAGGCACAGAATAAAGGCCCTTTTACAAAGGCCAATTAGTGGAATGACTGTTCGAGATGTCTTAGGGATTGTCCACGTTTCTTTTATGCTGTGCATTCATTGGTTCAATCTAAATCCCTTAAAAAAAAATTAGATGGAACCCCAAATGGAGCCTTTGTCTACAGTGAAACAAACGGGCTTCAAATGGAATCTTTTGGGGATTTTTTTTTATGCTTTGTGTCCTAGATTATCAACTAAAGCAGGCTTTACACGCTGCGACGTCGCTAGCAATGTCGCAAGCGATAGCACCCGCCCACGTCGGGGGCGCGTCACAGGGTAATCTCTGCCGTAGTGATCAATATCGCTACAACCGCGTCACACGCAATTACCTGTTCACCAATGTCGCTGTGGCCGCCGAACAATCTCTCCTTTTAAGGGGGAGGTTCGTTCGGCGTCACTAAGCAGCCGCCCAATTGAAGCAGAGGGGCGGAGATGAGCGGCCGTAACATCCCGCCCACCTCCTTCCTTCCTCATTGCCGGCGGCCACAGGTACGGTGGTGTTCCTCGTTCCTGCAGTGTCACACATAGCGATATGTGCTGCCGCGGGAACGACAAACAACCTGCGTTCCAAACGCGGAATGATTTTTTAAAAATGAACGACGTGTACACGACAAATGATTTGACACCTTTTTGAGATCATTACTGATCGCAAAAAGGTGTCACACACAACGACATCGCTAACGAGGCCGGATGTGCGTCACCAACGCCGTGGCCCTGACGATATCTCGTTAGCGATATCATTGTGTGTAAATGGGCCTTTATTCCTTCTTGCTACCTACTATTCTTTGGCTGACTGTCATACAGCTGCCTGTGACAGAAGCCTCTCCCCTATCGCAAGACACTATAAAATTGGTAAACCTGAGCATTTCTATTGTCAAAAATCTAGCAATCGGTGAGAATGAAGCCTTTTGAATCTGTTGGATTTCTACAAGGCTTTTTATTTCAAGAACACGTAAAAAAAAATCCAGCAGACCATCTGCAATACAGCCATGAACAGTGAAATATCATTGAGACAAACTAAAATTGCATAAAATCGATGGGGTATCGATTCCGCTTAAAGAAGAATGTCTTTGAGACACTCCTCCTAAGAAGAATTTTTTTTTTTTTTTTTTTTTTAAAGTGTTCCTGTCAGGTGCAATATGCACCCAAAACCACGAGCAGTTCTGGGCATATATTTCTATTCTCTGCCTAACTGCCCTAGCATCTAGTAGCATAGATAAAGAGATCTTCAGAAAAAGTATTTCTAAAGATCCTTTATGATATGCAAATGAACAGGGACTAGTCGCAAGGGCGTTAGTTCCTGCTCTCGTTCTGCCCTCTTAGCATGTTAGCATGCCAAGAGTGGGATTGTACAATCCCAATCATTGGACCACCATCAATCAATCAGTCAATTATCCTAAGAGACCATAGGACCGCAATCCCATCGCTCATATTAAAGAAAGTATAGGGATAGCAAGAGACATTATATGGGAATACAATAGTCAGTTAGTCTGCAGCCAGCTGATACCCTTTACTATATGAGAGACTTATACTTTTACATCCTGCCCCTTTCGGTCATTTTAATGATAGTCATTTAATTATAAAAGTTATATTTCATTGATCTTTCGTTAGGGTACATCTAATTGCCTTCGGGCAAATCGTGTCTATAGGGCCAATATTTTGTTACTTTTCAAACAATTTACAATAGAATTCTGGTAAAAATTGCTTTGATGAATCAGAGTCTATGTGTTCCTCAAGAAAGACCAACAGAAAGCTGGTCTGCTGAAGTCCAAAGGAAATATTTATGACGTATATTAAGTTACCATTTGCACAAGGCTTGTCTATGGAACATTCACTAGATCTTAAAAGTTGTATATACAGATACGTGAAAGAGGTTGCATTCTCTCTGTTTACGTCATGTGACTCCTAATTCCCCAAATAATGAATTTTATGTATTTTTTTTAATCTTTACAAAAAAACAATAAGGTGCTTTCAAGTCAGGGAAAACAGCCGTGCTCACGGGTTGCTGCTTTAGATTTTAGTCAGTAATTGTAAGCCTCTTTTGTCAGAGCTTGCCGAGTTACTTGAAATGATTGATTTTGATTATGTGTAAAAAGTATTAAAATAAGGATAAATTATGTTATTTCCCTCTTTTTATAAATGATGACAAATCCCCAGAATTTGCCATCAATTCCTGATCGGTGACGCTCTGCCTGCCTGGACCGCACTAATCCTTTAGAAGTAATATGTCATTACAGGGAACTAAAGCGCAGTCCGAAGTCCCTTGAATGGAGCGACGTTGCAGTTTCTTGCACTGCAAGACTATGAAAATCCTTAAAGTTTAGAGAGCTTAGGCCATGTTGTTTTCCGGGCTGATATGTGAAACTAAACCCCTAAAACGTCGGACAAGGTGACAATGGATGCAGTGGCTCGAATTTAGCGAATAGACGCCTATAATGAAGTGTGTTTGCCCTACTTGTGTCTGCGTTCATTTCTGGGTACTTTGGTTTATCCCAAAAACCTACCGATTAAATTAGGAAAGCTTGTTTCCTGATAATCAGGTAGGATAAACAGACTGCCAATTACCCTTCACGTGAGCCCAATGCTCATTCATTGGATGAAATTATTTTTAAGCTTCCATAAAAATCATCATGCTCCACATCCTGTGCAAATAGTAAGTGTATAGCTGGGAACAGTGACACCCTATGCACACAGAACGATCCATTGGTGCTCAATCTAAGCACGTCAGAAATGTAGTCTGCCTATCTAAACGGGCAATTATATGACCGCTGATTGGTCATTTTTGACCACAGATCATGATTTCCAGGCTTCAAAATCCTTCCATCTTTGATTAGTAATGGGCTGTTAATAGTACAGGATCAGCAACTACAGTAAGAAAGACTGACAAGGAAAAGGTAATGTTTTGAACTTTTGAGTTGCAGGCTCCATATCTCATCATCCACTACACTTTCGAATGTAAGACCATCATCTTGGCTATCTCATACATAAATTTGACTTGCAGCTATTCAGCATATGATTAGTTATGCAGATTCTTGTCATGTCACCGCATTGTTACTGTTTTCCTTTTGCTAATGGAAAAATATTTTTCTTCCTGTATGCTACAAATTACAACCTGTTCTCACATTCTTTAATAGCTCAGTGTGTTATTAAGTCGATTACCAAGCGAAAGGTCGCTGGTTTGAATTGAGGAACAGCCATTAAGAAGATTTGCCATGAAAAGAGAATCCGCATCCAGATCATAAATAGTGGTCTCTCTGCAAAAATAATTGCCAAACTATATCATGTGAGTGCCATGACTGTTGGATGAATATGAAATGATGTCCATCCATCCATTCAATAGCCAAGAGGTGGATGTCCAGGCAAAATAACGGAGTTAACAAATCGCCTCATCACAAGGTCCATCAGTTCTGGTTCCACAAACAGCAATGGAGGAGGCTCGTATGCTTTGTAATAGATCACAGACGTCCATGCAAGCACTGTGCAATGCACGTTGCACAAGTCTGGAATGGTGGCCCGAAAAAAGAAGCCTTACTTTCAATATCATAAGAAGCGTCGGCTCAAGTTTGCAAAAAAAGTTTGATAAGTGAATAGTAGAATATTGGAAATGGGGGATTTGCAACAATCAGACAAGTCAATAGACTAGGCTCTGATGGGTGTAAATAATTCTAAAACAAACAAGAGACAAAGGGCCCAACAGATCAAGAAATTGAAGGAACTGTCAAGTTCAGTGGAAGAAGTCTTAATGATATTGGGTTGTTTCCTAGTCAAAGGCGTTTGATATTTGACCAGGATCAATGGTGGTCTCAATGCTGAACTATGTGTGAGTATCCTACAAGACGAGTTACTTAGTACTCGGGTACTATGGCTATGAAAAGGGCAACATGGTGGTCCAGCAAACGATGACCCAAATCATATGTTGAGATTGGTGAAGAAATGGTTCAATAACAATTAAGTAGAGGTGCTAGATTGGCCCCACAGTCTCCAGACCTCAACCCAATCAAACACTTGTGGGGAACAAAAAGCTGTGTACACACCCAAGTGAGTCGACCAGTATACACAAGCATTGGGAACGTGTAGAAGAGACCGGTGATCAGATTTTGGTTGAGACGTGCTTGAATCTGATTGAGAGCATAACCAAAAGTATTTAGGCAGTGTTGAAAGACAAAGGTGGATTTACAAAGTACTAATAAAATAATAAAAATATAGATTTACGAGCAACACTAACAATGCAGGGACATGACAATAATCTGCATAACTAATCATATGCTAAATAGTTGTAAGACAAATTTATTTATAAGAAAGCCAAGATGATTGTCTATAAAATGAAGGCAGTCTCACGTTTGCGGCTGTAGCGGATGGTTAGATATGGAGCCTACAAGTCAAAAATTCAAAACATTGTTATCCTTTTACTCATCAGTGTAAATAACCTGGTAATATGTCTGTGTTTTAAAATTGTACGTAATGTAATTTAATAATTGGCTTATAAATCAGCAATGTGAACTGCTGAATCAAAAGGAAAGTACTGTGTAGGATGAACTATGTATAAACATTGCTTTATATTCTGGGATTGTATATTTGTAGAGCACGAATAAGCATACAGTAAAGGGTATATCCAGGACTTTTAAAAAATATATGTGTCTAAGCACTAACAAGCAGATAGTTACTACCTACCTGCTTATTGTGCCTGGTTACGTTCTTCGCCGGTACTGAGCGGTCAGTCTGATTTTGCCGCTGATTCAGCTGCTTACACTGATGTCGCGACAGCAGAGCGGCAGCTTTTCATCTTCCCCACTCTGTAGACGGCGCAGAACAGCTGACATCACGCTGATTGACAGGCGGCTTCCCCAGTCAGGCAGTGGGGATCCGGCTGTCAATCAGCGTGATGTCAACTGTCTTGCACCGTCTACAGAGCGGGGCTGATGAGAAGCTGCCGCTCTGTTGTCAAAGCAAGCGGGAGGAGGAGGCGAAGCTCTGTCGGTTATGTTTTAAGTTTGTTGGTGCAACATAGAAAAATGTGGACCAGTTGACCAGGTATGAATAAGTTTTCAAGGCACTATGTATAGCTTATAGGCTACTGAATGGTCTAAAATGTAATAGAAAGGTGGCTACTTGCTTCTCCTCCCCAATGGTATGTTGCAGATTAATTCTTTACTGAACCTTACCCCCTTAATCCTGTCTCCCTGTGCCTCACCGACTTGTCAACCCTACCACTTCAGCTACTGTATGCAGCCATTAATGGAATTCAGAATTCCCTCTCTTCTTTTGGTCTTCTACCATACTGACAAGTATTTTTTTTTAGTTTTTACCAGCTGATTTCAAGGTTTAGAGTCATTTTAGTCTTTCATGCAGATATCTAGTTCCCCAAAAAACGTGATACAATATTGATCTCCCTCCTTCCCTGTTACCTAGGGTAGGTTTGGTCTGGGGTCACCATCTCCGCTTCCCTAGACACACGGTCTCCCTCCTTCCTCATACCTAGGGTAGGCTTGGTCAGGGGTCACCATCTCCGCTTCCCTAGACACAGGGTCTCCCTCCTTCCCCGTACCTAGGGTAGGCTTGGTCTGGGGTTACCATCTCCGCTTCCCTAGACACAGGGTCTCCCTCCTTCCCCGTACCTAGGGTAGGCTTGGTCTGGGGTCACCATCTCCGCTTCCCTAGA
Source organism: Anomaloglossus baeobatrachus (assembly GCF_048569485.1). NCBI lineage: Eukaryota > Metazoa > Chordata > Amphibia > Anura > Aromobatidae > Anomaloglossus > Anomaloglossus baeobatrachus. Next base: position 76,940,119 of record NC_134357.1, read on the forward strand.
CACAGGGTCTCCCTCCTTCCCCGTACCTAGGGTAGGCTTGGTTAGGGGTCACCATCTCCCCTTCTCTAGACACAGGGTCTCCCTCCTTCCCCGTATCTAGCGTGACATATTTAGACCTGAACTGTCCAAGAATTTTGCAAAATTATTCTCCTTTGGGGAAGGCTATAGCGAAATAATATATCTTACTTGTGGCAAAAACAGAGTGTGAACTCAGCTGTGGATATACTGGCTTAGCTGCAAAATCTCCTTAGGGAATTATTATAATTGTCTCAAATTCATCCAAATCCTTTGGCTCCTCGGTAAAGTGGTCATTCAGTGGACCCCTATGTTTATAGCCACCAGCCAATCCACTAAGTCTAATCCAGTGTTTCGCAAACTCCAGTCCTCATGGCCCCCAACAAGTCATGTTTTCAGGATTTCCCTACTATTGAACAGGTGATGGAATCATTATCAAGGCATCACTTGTGCTATACTACGAAAATCCTGAAAACTTGACCTGTTTGGAGTCGTGAGGACCGGAGTTTGGGAACCACTAAGTCTAATGGAACCCAAGCATACCCAGATTTTTTCTTTCTTCTTTTTTCTCATTTTCCTCCTTGTGCCCATAAATGAAAGGTACCTGCATTTGCTTTTATTTAAATGTCGCTGATTTTTTTTTTTTTATCTTTGATATTATTTTGCTATTCTTCTCTTTGATTATATTTAGACTGGTGAAAAAGGGACTTCATGACCTGTATCATAGAAGAAAAGAAGCATTCCTCATTATATCTAGAAACATGATGCTCTTAAGTGTATTCAGAGAATGACCTTCCGTATACTAAGATCTTCCGTCAGACAAATGTTTCGGCTTGTTAGCTTCCACATCAAATAACCCGCTTTCTGAACTCCATATCTTTCTTCTGGGAGCTATACAACCCTGGATGAAATATTAGATTTATATAAAATGTTATATTGCGGAATAAGTCTTTTGTGGCTGCAACAAATTTGAAATCCAAAGCAAACAGGAATCCTTCTTAAGTCGAACGTTTCAGAAAAGATCTATGAAGCGGTTTGTTTTTAAGAGCACCAGGCCGGGTTCTCTGGCCGGAGACAGAAGCATAATCCTAGCATGACCTACTGACAAAATAGTGCATGAGACCACAATAGTCAGCAAAGGATCACAGCTCGATAACCGTACAGGTACAAATATATTGTGCAACATACGCAATAAAAAAAAAAATCTTCCAGTGAAGCTTATGTAGAAATGACAATAATAGGGATGTTTTATTTAGCATAGATATTTTATAGTTAATAGAGCGGAGTCATAAACTCGGGAATCCCAACCCTCCACCCCAACATCAACATCTTGAAACCTATCTGAATACCATATTTTTCGGACCATAAGACGCACTTTTTTTCCCCCCAAATGTTGGGGGAAAGTGGGGGGTGCGTCTTATGGTCTGAATATAGGGCTGCGGGTGCTGCGGTGGAACGGGTCATCGGGGGCACGAGCAGGCTGTAGCAGCCTGCCGTGACCACGTGGACCCGCTCATTTAATATGCCCGCCCATCACCTCTCAGCGCTGAAGCCGGCACTGACAGGTGGGCGGGATGATGGGCGAGGGATAAACAACCGGCCCGCATGATCACCCCTGGCAACTGCAGCCTGGAGTGATCATGTGCGGCTGTATTCACTGCCCCCCGCACATCATCATTAATGTGGGGGGCAGTGAATCAGTAGACATTACTCACCGTTCCCCTGCAGCACCGCGATCTCCTCCTGTCTGTGCCGGTCAACTGACTTGCGTGGAGACTAGCGGCACGCACAGCGATGACGTCATCGCTGTGCACACGTGTCCACACGCAGCCGTCGGCACAGACCGGAGAATATCGCGATGCTGCAGCCTGCAGGGGAACGGGGACGGCTCCACTCAGCGGCGCTGCCGCTGACATAGATGGTAAGAGGAGCGGTGCTGCAGGGAGTGAGGTGAGGTGAGTATGAAAGTTTATTTTTTTTTATGTGCCACAGGATGCGGCCATACACCAGGATGATGGGGAGTATATGAGCAGGATGGGGGTATATGAGCAGGATGGGGGTATATGAGCAGGCTGGGGAGTATATGAGCAGGCTGGGGAGTATATGAGCAGGCTGGGGAGTATATGAGCAGCATTGGGAGCATATGAGCAGCATGAGGCGTATATGAGCAGCATGGGGAGTATATGAGCAGGATGGGGAGTATATGAGCAGGATGGGGAGTATATGAGCAGGACATTACCTCATAACAGTGTCATCAGCAGATCCTCGCCCCATAAGTGTGTCATGACCACATTTTTTGCTTAAAATTTTATTTTCCTATTTTCCTCCTCTAAAACCAGGGTGCGTCTTATGGTCCGGTGCGTCTTATAGTCCGAAAAATACAGTATATGCCATCAATAAAAAAAAGTCTCATATTTTTCATGTGTGAAATATTTGCATTTAAAAGGGGTTTTTCTCGTGACAGAAAAACAAACTCCATATAACCGCCATAGGGTACTTTCACACTTGCGTTTTTTTCCTTCCGTCACAATCCGCCCTTTTGGGAAAACAGCGGAATCCGTTAATGGATTCCGCTGTTTCCCATAGGCTTGTATGGATGACGAATTGTGCCAAAAGTACCTGCGTTGCTTCCGCTGGCCGACGCTGCGTTGCTTCCGCCGGGCAGAAGGAATGCAGCATTAACGTTTTTTGAGCGGCGGAATCCTCTGTTTTTCACTGCACATGCTCATCATTTTTTTTTTCTTTCTATTATAGAAACTTTATTTTGTCTCTCGGTGGCCGAACGTTCAGCTGAGCGCCCGGCCGCCGGCATGTGAGAGCGCTCAGCTGAGCACCCGGCCGCCGGCATGTGAGAGCTCTCAGCTGATCGCCCGGCTGCCGGCATGTGAGAGCTCTTAGCTGATTGCCCGGCCGCCAGCTTCTGTGAGCGATCAGCTGAGCGCCCGGCCGCTGGGTGATCAGCTGATCGTTCACAATAGTCTGCTGTCGGTAAAACTGTAAAAGAAGGAAAAAAAAAAAAAAGCTGTCCCTTGTTTTGTACGATCCGTTGCATCCGTCACACAACGCAATGCAACGGATACCGTTCAACGCAAGTGTGAAACTAGCCATAGTGATTGATGGCTGGTGCTGTTGAGCTATTACACATATGTCAAACTCTGGCCCACAGTCTGATTTTTATTTGGCCCATGATGCCAAGCGCCCATCATTCTGTATGGAGGGCTATGTGGAGCCCATTATTCTGTATGGAGGGCTACATGGGGCCCATTATTCTGTATGGATGACTACATTGTGCCCATTATTCTGTATGGAGGGCTATGTGGCCCATTATTCTGTATGGAGGGCTATGTGGGGCCCATTATGCTGTATGGAGGACTACATGATGCCCATTCTGTATGGAGGACTACGTGGGGTCCATTATGCTGTATGGAGGACTACGTGGGGCCCATTATTCTGTATTGAGGACTATGTGGGACCCATCATTCTGTATGGAGGACTACGTGGGGGCCCATTATTCTGTATGGAGGACTACGTGGGGGCCCATTATTCTGTATGGAGGACTACGTGGGGGCCCATTATTCTGTATGGAGAACTACGTGGGGCCCATTATTCTGTATGGAGGACTACGTGGGGCCCATTATTCTGTATGGAGGGCTATGTGGGGCCCATTATTCTGTATGGAGGGCTATGTGGGGCCCATTATTCTGTATGGAGGGCTATGTGGGGCCCATTATTCTGTATGGAGGGCTATGTGGGGCCCATTATTCTGTATGGAGGGCTATGTGGGGCCCACTATTCTGTATGGAGGACTATGTAGGGTCCAGTATTCTGTATGGAGGGCTATGTGGGGCCCACTATTCTGTATGGAGAACTATGTAGGGTTCAGTATTCTGTATGGAGGGATATTTGGGGCCCATTATTCTGTATGCAGGACTATGTGGGGCCCATTATTCTGTATGCAGGACTATGTGGGGCCCATTATTCTATATGCAGGACTAAGTGGGTGTCACTTATTACCAGTTGTCAATATTCATTGTAATAGGTAGCTTTTCTGGTGGATTTTCATCTTTCCCCCTTTTGGACCTAGCAGGAGCTCACCTTCCACCCAGCTGCTGATCATCAGTATTCCTTGGTGCTTAAATACTCCCTTCTTCTCTGGACTTGTGCTGGTGATATTATCCAGTTCAGTCTAGCTCTGGTTGCAAGCAGGTGACTTGCTCTCATCTGTAGTATCGTTGCTGAAGCTTTCTGAACTCCTGGCTGTGTTATCTGTGGATAACTAGTTCATGCTTTTTTTCCCCCTTGTATCTCCCTTGTGTCTTCCTTTAGCTTTTAGTGGGGTTGATGAAGAGCTCATCCCACCCATTCCCTATTTAGGGTTCAGCACCAGGAATACCTAGGGTCAGGTATCCAGATTTAAGTCTGCCCCAAATCTGTGCTCAAAAATAAGCAACATGCACACGACTTGATTCTCTTTTCACTTTGTTGGTACTAGAAAGTTCTTCAGGTTTTATGACAAACCTGTGCAGAAAAAACTTAACAAAAACACATCGTATGCACACGGCGTAAGTGGTAAATTAAGTTTGTGCCCATTGAAAGTATTTGAATGTTTCTCCTGTAAAGATGTATTCTGCTGTTTTTTTTTGCAGATTTGGTGCAGATTGTGGCCTAAATCTTTATGCCTATCTTTATGCCAGCAAAGTCAGTGAGAATTCTGAAGTGTTGTGCGCACGTTGCCTATTTTCTCCAAGCAGATTTGGTGCAGAAAATAATCTGTAGCGTGTCAATTCTTGGTGTGTTTTTTGCATTCTTTTTAGTCCTTCCACACATTGACTTCATTGAGAAAACACATTCGTTGGTGCGTTTTTCTCCCAGAAGGTGCAGATTTGATGCAGAAATTTTCTGCACCAAATCTGCAATGTGCGCACATAGCACAGGCTATATTCACACTGGGCTTTTTTGCAGAATTTTTTTTTCCTGGCCAAAACTTGATCTTGTGGCAAGATGTGTTTTTGGAGTCATCGTCAATTTTGGTGAGGTTTTTGTGGCGGTTTTGCAGCGGTTTTTCTATACTGTGGGTGGCTTTTAGTGCAAAACCCATTGCAAAAACACTGCAAAGATTTGACATGCCTATTCTTTGAAAAACATTGCAACAAACAAGGAGGTTGACAAAACAGGAAAAATCTGGAGGGTGTGTGTGTGTGTGTGTGTGTGTGTGTGTGTGTGTGTGTGTGTGTGTGTGTGTGTGTGTGTGCGCGCGCATGTGTATGAGATTTCTGAAAGGTCATAGACTTTGCTGGGATTGGGAAGGCAGCATTTTATTATGGATTTGCATAAAACCAAGGCAAAAAGCATGCTAAAAAAAAACCTGCAAAAAATGCACTGTGTGAACATAGCCTTAAGGGCCCTTTACACACTGAGACTTTCTAGCGATCCCGACCTGGCCGGGATCGCTGGAAAGTCTCTAAACAGTCACTGGTGAGCTGTCCAACAGACAGATCTGGCCAACGACGCAGCAGCGATACGGACCTGCAGAACGACCTCGCTGGTCGTTGTGGACGTGTCACACAGCAGCTATTTGACGACTCACACCTATGTTAGGGGTGTGGTGTTTGGCGCTGAAGCCACCTAAGTGTCCTATTTACACGCCCCCCTCAGCTCCGATTGGTGATCGCTAGTGCGTTCTTATTGGCGACCCCGAGCTTGGAAAGATTGGCAAAAGTCACGCTTGTATATCCTTTGTTCCTGAGCTTCTGTTGCTTAGCGGATCTTTGTAGAGTTCTCTGTGCGGCGACTCCACACTGGTTTATCTATACAGCATCAATACAACTTCAATCAAATGATGCTTACCGTATAGGCTTTATAGTATTGCAGACTGGAGAACGCTCTAATGATCCGCAAACCAACATGCTCAGGAACAAGGTAGCTTTGAAACAAAGGACGGAAGCGCTAAAGTTGCTTTCTTTTCAGTGAAAGCCGCCCAATCAGAACGCAACAGTGACCACCAATCAGAGGTAAGGGGGCGGGAAAGGGAACGCTATAGCACGCCTACGCGCTGGGTTCTAAGTTGCTAATGATGTCGTTGTAACGGTGTCAAACACACCGATTCATGCTGCGTAGCGGGAAACAAAGGACCAAAAAAATGGTCCTGAACGATTTGTAGCGATCAGCGACCTCACAGCGGGGGCCAGGTCGCTGATGCGGGTCACACACTGCAATGTCGCTGAGGAGGTCGCTATTACGTCACAAAACCGGTGACGTTAGAGCGATATCGCTAGCGATGTTGCAGTGTGTAAAGGGGCCGTTAGGAGTACTTCTCACATAGCGAGATCGCTAGCGAGATCGCTGCTGAGTCACGTTTTTTGTGACGCACCAGTGACCTCATTAGCGATCTCGCTGTGTGACACTGAGCAGCGATCTGGCCCCTGCTGTGAGATCGCTGCTCGATGCACACAGTGCTGGTTCATTTTTTGGATGTTGCTCTCCCGCTGTGAAGCACACATCGCTGTGTGTGACAGCGAGAAAGCAACAATCTGAATGTGCAGGGAGCAGGGAGCCGGCTTCTGGCAGCCTGCAATAAAGTTGTAACCTAGGTAAATATCGGGTAACCAAGCGAAGCCCTTTGCTTGGTTACCCGATATTTACCTTGGTTACTAGCGTCTGCCGCTCTCACGCTGTCAGTGCCGGCTCCCTGCTCCCTTCACACGTAGCCGCAGTACACATCGGGTAAATAAGCAAAGCGGTTTGCTTATTAACCCGATGTGTACTCTGGCTAGGAGTGCAGGGAGCCAGCGCTAAGCGGTGTGCACTGGTAACCAAGGTAAATATCGGGTAACCAAGCGCTTGGTTACCCGATATTTACCTTAGTTACCAAGCGCAGCATCGCTTCCACGTGTCGCTGGGGGCTGGTCACTGGTCGCTGGTGAGATCTGCCTGATTGACAGCTCACCAGCGACCATGTAGCGACGCACCAGCAATCCTGACCAGGTCAGATCGCTGGTGGGATCGCTGGAGCATCGCTAAAGTGTGACGGTACCCTTAAGCTGGTGTCACACATAACGACGACGACAACGACGTCGCTGCTACGTCACCATTTTCTGTGACGTTGCAGCGACGTCCCGTCGCTGTCGCTGTGTGTGACATCCAGCAACGACCTGGCCCCTGCTGTGAGGTCGCCGGTCGTTGCTGAATGTCCAGCTTCATTTTTTGGTCGTCACTCTCCCGCTGTGACACACACATCGCTGTGTGTGACAGCGAGAGAGCGACGAAATGAAGCGATCAGGAGCCGGCACTGGCAGCTGCGGTAAGCTGTAACCAGCGTAAACATCGGGTAACCAAGGGAAGACCTTTCCCTGGTTACCCGATGTTTACGCTGGTTACCAGCCTCCGCCCTTGCTGCCAGTGCCGGCTCCTGCACTGTGACATGTGGCTGCAGTATGCATCGGGTAATTAACCCGATGTATACTGTAGCAAGGAGAGCAAGGAGCCAGCGCTAAGCAATGCGCGCGGCTCCTTGCTCTCTGCACTGTGACATGTAGCTGCAGCACACATCGGGTTAATTAACCCGATGTGTACTGTACCTAGGAGAGCAAGGAGCCAGCGGTAAGCGCGGCTCCCTGCTCTCTGCACATGTAGCACAGCGACGTTATGATCGCTGCTTCTGCTGTGTTTGACAGCTAAGCAGCGATCATAACAGCGACTTACAAGGTCGCTGTTACGTCACCGAAAATGGTGACGTAACAGCGACGTCGTTGTCGCTGTCGCTTAGTGTGACACCAGCTTTAGACATTGCGGTTATCACCAAGGCTCATTGTTGGATAATCCACTGACACCAGTCTGAGTGATAACATTCACAAACAAGTTTAGCCAGTCTTGTTTGTTAGGAAAACCCGTCCTCTCTGCAAGTTATAGTAGTCCCCAGGCGGTCAGGATTAAATGATCGGTACACCTTTGTTTCAACTTGTATTGGTGATTTCTAAATCATCGGCCAGAAAATTATATATTGCAGGTTCAGCGTAAAACATAAAACTACTTATTAACTTATGTATCAATAATCAACACAATCAAAACATCAATTTATACATGCAAGGATCCCGTGATCTACCTGTACAGCAACCCTCCCAGTAAGAGAAATGTGGCTCACAGCCATTTGGCCAATTCCAACAGAGCTGGCGAATGGTTGACCACTATTACAAAATAAATATATACAGTATATGAACTGTTGTTTAAAGGGAATGTTTCTTCCAAAATGATCTATTGTTTAAATCGGGTTTTTTGTTTGTTTTTTTCTCCATTCTACAATTTGTACAAAAACCCCTCAAAAACTGTAATCTTGTAATTTTCCCATTGGGGCTTTGTTGTTAAGCTCAAACTTTATGCACTACATGCATATTATCCACAATGAGCAGACTCTGAACCTGTCTTTTGTATTGAAGCATCTAATGAGCGTGTGCAATGGTGATTGTGAAGGAAGGGGAGAGAGGTCAGCTGTGACGTCACCTATTTTGATTGGTTGATATTGATTCCTGTGTTATCCTTCTGAAATAGCCCCAATGGTTGATGTGAAAATTGCAAGACTGCCAAATTGGTTGGTTTTAATGCAGAAGATTTCATAATTGCCAAAAGTTAAAATACAACGTAATGTCTGCTAGAAAATGGCATGTGTAATAGATTGCCCCTACTGAATGTAGAGTACAAGAAAATACTTTCTCAGCCCTGTGTATATGCCGAATTAAAACATCCTGAAAGTGGTGGTCCACTACTCCGCATTAGTTGCCACATCAAGGTAAAGCTCTAAGAGAAGTCTTTTCTCTAATACCTTGTGTAGTATATTCTGACTCTGAGTTGCGGTCCGCTCATCCCCATCACGTGACCCCCTTGGCTCCATGACCTTTGAGATCCGGTGATGTCACGTCAACTTTCAGTTGACCCGACATCACCGAGGCGGGCACCAATCTTACTGAGTGACTGGGCTGGGTGTTTCGCCGCTCGTCACGGCCCAGCATCATGCCTACTTGCGGCGCTCTATAGTGAAGGAGACATGCTTGGCTGTGACAAGCTTTGAAACACCACCTACAGCCCAATCACTCATGGAGACTGGGGCCTGCATCACTGATGTCAGGTCAATTGGAAGTTGACGTGACATCACTGGATCTCAGAGGTCACGGAGCCCGGGGGGGTCACATGATGAGGATGAGCGGACCGTAATAGCGCCACTAAGAGTCAGAATATACCACACAAGATATTTGAGAAAAGCCTTCCCTATGAGCTTTACATCAATATGGCCATGTCCGGGTCCTATCCCTGTTTTTGGAGACTAGTTACCGCTTCCGGACTGCAGCCTCTCATCTCCATCTGGTTTTCCACATTTAAATGTGGTTTCGTTTCCTCTGGTGCCTAAAATGGCTAATGTCAGTTTTACAGCTTCTCCAGCACACTCTAGCTCTGAGTGTTTCAGCTGCAGTAGCTTTGTAGTCATGCCCTTCAGGTTTAAATAGAGGTGTTATCCAGCAATCACTGCTGAAGATACAAACTCATTTGTATCCTCTTGGTGAAAGGAGCTGTGTTGGAGCGTTCAAAGAAGCCGACCTTTTACCCTTTTGTGTTGCGGTATTTCCTCTGTTTATTTTCCTTTTCTTGTGTTTCCGTATTGAAATGGTGAGTCTAGTGAACTCGTTGGCCTACTCACTAGGCAGGGTGAGTTTAGAACCAGCTGAGGGCCCAAGGTATCCTGCTTGCCAACAGGTTTAAAGAACCTGTATAGGGACGCTAGGGAGCTCAGAAGTCAGCTTGAGGTGAGTTCAGGAGGTGCCCTCTCACCCCTCTCCCTAGCAGCATGGACCTCCATTGTATTGTGTCCCCGGTGTTTCCCCCCCCAGTTTTACTTGTTTATTCCTTGTGTCTCAGACTTCAGTCAGTCTGACCGCGCTTGCCACACTCCTAGCGTGACAGGTCACCAATGTTGAGTAGTGGACAAGCCCTTTAAGGGCAGTCCAAGGTACAGGACCACCTCTGTAATCAGAAGAGGTGCTAGGAATAACCCAGGTAGTAGTAGGAGGCGTTCAAGGAATTTGGATGTGGCTGCTAGACCAGGGTCTTGCAAATAATTTTGGCTCAACTCTACCATGGAGGCATTGATTTAACAGATGTCATACTAGCTACTTGTGTTTTCGGAGTCCTAACTGTTGGCCCTCTGTGATCACAGGTTTATCACCGATCCTCTGGATATGTTGTTTGTGGGACAAACCCTTTAATAATATAAACACATTGGTATAATTTCATAAGTCAAGACCATGGAAAATGTTTCTATTTGGTAGTTAGTAGCAATGAGCTAAATTAATATAATACCGTGTCCTATAATGTGAGACGAATTATTGATTTTGGTAAAGGACCTTTAATACATTGATGTCATTTGACGTGTCCTTGACACCCCAGGACAACGTGGCTCGTAAACAAGAAATCTCAAAGTGCAGAGTCCAGACATATTTGACTTTTGAGTAAAGGGTGTTTTCTTAAAATGTGTAGGAAAAAATACATGCTCAGAGAGGAACACCTAACTAACAATGGAGTAATGCAGAGAGTGATCAAAATCTGGCAGGGCACAGCTGGAGGCCCCCTATATACATCAGATGGTCGGTCAGTCGGCAGTGGGGGCCTTAATGAATTTAATTTGGGGTATCTGGTGACAATGGGTTAATTCCAGGTTATTTTTTACCCCTGCTTGAATGATACATGATTATCTTCACAAGGATTTGATCTACATGTGTAATGTTCGCCAACCATTAGAAAATATAGTCATAAAAATGGGATAGAAGAACCATGATCTCCAGCCCTACTATTGTTTCTCTGCTCTGCTTCGGCTTTCATAAATCCCAACAACACAAAACCTGAACCAATGCATAGTCTTATTCTTAACTTTTATCCAATTCTTTCCAATGAGTGGTTTGTCTTCCCCAGCATTCTGCCATCACTATTGGTGCTGGAACTTCATCTCCCTCACATTCCAGCATGCTTTCTTCTTGCCATTGTCCAGGGGCTTGCTTATTGGATTGAAAGCCTGCATCCCTGATATTCCTGTATTAAAGAGGACCAACCACCAGGATTTTCATATATAAACTAAAGCCAGTGCTATACTGGCGCTATCATGCAGACTCTATACATACCTTTTAGTTGTGTGATCGGATGTATACTTTCTGAAACACAAGCAAGTAAAGTTTGTGAAATGCACTGTTATTTGATGGTAGGTGCAACAGAATATCTAATAGGTGGGTCGGGTTTTGCTAGTTATTCCCGCCCCTCTCTGCTTGCCTTCCTTCCTCCCCCTGTCCTTCCTCCCCCAGTAATAACAGAGACAGGGAGAGGAAGAGCAGGCAGGTAGACAGTGGCGGGAATAAGTAGCAAAACCCGACCCACCTATTAGATATTCTGTTGCACCTACCATCAAATAACAGCATTTCACAAACTTTACTTGCCTGTATTTCAGAAACTATACATCCGATCTCACAACTAAAGGTATGTATAGAATCAGCATGATAGCACCAGTATGGCACTGGCTTTAGTTTATATATGAAAATCCTGGTGGATTGTCCTCTTTAAGTATGACAAACAGTAGAGCAGGAGCTGAGAAACAAAGACCCCACTTTTTGCCTCCGTCAGAATAAACATGACAAAGGCAGTGGACATCAAGTCAGACAGAAGGGTGACACCTAGCAGCCGGCACTTGAGTGATTTTTAAGCGTAAAAACCTCAGTTTGCGTAAAGTCATTTGCAATTTTGTTACTAAATCACCATTCAGATGAACAAGAGTTTATGCAAATTATAATAACCTTTTATCACTGCCTTTAAAAGAGGCAAGTATTAACAATTTTTGGTTGTAAAATTAATAATTAGGGGTTATCTAGTGTGTGCATATTAAAAGATTGAACAACAGCCACTTAAATTAATAATATATCTAGAAATGGCCTCCAGCGCTGTGCAATAGATATAGGTCAGTAGGTTTCTGTGTCATCAGAAAATGACCTACTTATTTTATTCAGGGTTTTTGTTTTTGTTACATGTAATTATTTTTTTGGGTTTCTTATGTATATACGGTAAATATTTTCCATATCACTCTCAATATGAAAAATAAAATGAAATGTTACAAATTACACACTTGCCTTTATGTCTTATACTAGACTAGAGATATAGATATATATATATACATTATATATATATATATATGTATATGTATGTATGTATGTATGTATATATACACACACACAGTGCCTACAAGTAGTATTCAACCCCCTGCAGATTTAGCAGGTTTACACATTCGGAATTAACTTGGCATTGTGACATTTGGACTGTAGATCAGCCTGGAAGTGTGAAATGCACTGCAGCAAAAAAGAATGTTTTATTTCTTTTTTTATTTTTGTTTTTAAATTGTGAAAAGTTTATTCAGAGGGTCATTTATTATTCAACCCCTCAAACCACCAGAATTCTGTTTGGTTCCCCTAAAGTATTAAGAAGTATTTCAGACATAAAGAACAATGAGCTTCACATGTTTGGATTAATTATCTCTTTTTCCAGCCTTTTCTGACTAATTAAGACCCTCCCCAAACTTGTGAACAGCACTCATACTTGGTCAACATGGGAAAGACAAAGGAGCATTCCAAGGCCATCAGAGACAAGATCATGGAGGGTCACAAGGCTGGCAAGGGGTACAAAACCCTTTCCAAGCAGTTGGGCCTACCTGTCTCCACTGTTGGGAGCATCATCCGGAAGTGGAAGGCTTATAGAACTACTGTTAGCCTTCCACGGCCTGGACAGCCTTTGAAAGTTTCCACCCGTGCCGAGGCCAGGCTTGTCCGAAGAGGCAAGGCTAACCCAAGGATAACAAGGAAGGAGCTCCGGGAAGATCTCATGGCAGTGGGGACATTGGTTTCAGTCAATACCATAAGTAAAATACTCCACCGCAATGGTCTCCGTTCCAGATGAGCCCGTAAGGTACCTTTACTTTCAAATCGTCACGTCAAGGCTCGTCTACAGTTTGCTCATGATCACTTGGAGGACTCTGAGACAGACTGGTTCAAGGTTCTCTGGTCTGATGAGACCAAGATCGAGATCTTTGGTGCCAACCACACACGTGACGTTTGGAGACTGGATGGCACTGCATACGACCCCAAGAATACCATCCCTACAGTCAAGCATGGTGGTGGCAGCATCATGCTGTGGGGCTGTTTCTCAGCCAAGGGGCCTGGCCATCTGGTCTGCATCCATGGGAAGATGGCTAGCACGGCCTACCTGGAGATTTTGGCCAAGAACCTCCGCTCCTCCATCAAGGATCTTAAGATGGGTCGTCATTTCATCTTCCAACAAGACAACGACCCAAAGCACACAGCCAAGAAAACCAAGGCCTGGTTCAAGAGGGAAAAAATCAAGGTGTTGCAGTGGCCTAGTCAGTCTCATGACCTTAACCCAATTGAAAACTTGTGGAAGGAGCTCAAGATTAAAGTCCACATGAGACACCCAAAGAACCTAGATAACTTGGAGAAGATCTGCATGGAGGAGTGGGCCAAGATAACTCCAGAGACCTGTGCCGTGAGATCCAGAGATCTGATCAGGTCTTATAAAAGACGATTATTAGCTGTAATTGCAAACAAGGGTTATTCCACAAAATATTAAACCTAGGGGTTGAATAATAATTGACCCACACTTTTATGTTGAAAATGTATTAAAAGAGGAGCGGAGGTTCTTGGCCAAAATCTCCAGGTAGGCCGTGCTATCCATCTTCCCATGGATGCGGACCAGATGGCCAGGCCCCTTGGCTGAGAAACAGCCCCACAGCATGATGCTGCCACCACCATGCTTGACTGTAGGGATGGTATTCTTGGGGTCGTATGCAGTGCAATCCAGTCTCCAAACGTCACGTGTGTGGTTGGCACCAAAGATCTCGATCTTGGTCTCATCAAACCAGAGAACCTTGAACCAGTCTGTTTCAGAGTCCTCCAAGTGATCATGAGCAAACTGTAGACGAGCCTTGACATGACACTTTGAAACTAAAGGTACCTTACGGGCTCATCTGGAACGGAGACCATTGCGGTGGAGTACTTTACTTATGGTATTGACTGAAACCAATGTCCCCACTGCTATGAGATCTTTTCGAAGCTCCTTCCTTGTTGTCCTTGGGTTAGCCTTGACTCTTTGGACAAGCCTGGCCTCGGCACGGGTGGAAACTTTCAAAGGCTGTCCAGGCCGTGGAAGGCTAACAGTAGTTCTATAAGCCTTCCACTTCCGGATGATGCTCCCAACAGTGGAGACAGGTAGGCCCAACTGCTTGGAAAGGGTTTTGTACCCCTTGCCAGCCTTGTGACCCTCCATGATCTTGTCTCTGATGGCCTTGGAATGCTCCTTTGTCTTTCCCATGTTGACCAAGTATGAGTGCTGTTCACAAGTTTATATACATATATATATATATATATATATATATATATATGTATATGTATATGTATGTATGTATGTATGTATATATATACACACACACACAGTGCCTACAAGTAGTATTCAACCCCCTGCAGATTTAGCAGGTTTACACATTCTGAATTAACTTGGCATTGTGACATTTGGACTGTAGATCAGCCTGGAAGTGTGAAATGCACTGCAGCAAAAAAGAATGTTTTATTTCTTTTTTTATTTTTGTTTTTAAATTGTGAAAAGTTTATTCAGAGGGTCATTTATTATTCAACCCCTCAATCCACCAGAATTCTGTTTGGTTCCCCTAAAGTATTAAGAAGTATTTCAGACATAAAGAACAATGAGCTTCACATGTTTGGATTAATTATCTCTTTTTCCAGCCTTTTCTGACTAATTAAGACCCTCCCCAAACTTGTGAACAGCACTCATACTTGGTCAACATGGGAAAGACAAAGGAGCATTCCAAGGCCATCAGAGACAAGATCATGGAGGGTCACAAGGCTGGCAAGGGGTACAAAACCCTTTCCAAGCAGTTGGGCCTACCTGTCTCCACTGTTGGGAGCATCATCCGGAAGTGGAAGGCTTATAGAACTACTGTTAGCCTTCCACGGCCTGGACAGCCTTTGAAAGTTTCCACCCGTGCCGAGGCCAGGCTTGTCCAAAGAGTCAAGGCTAACCCAAGGACAACAAGGAAGGAGCTTCGAAAAGATCTCATAGCAGTGGGGACATTGGTTTCAGTCAATACCATAAGTAAAGTACTCCACCGCAATGGTCTCCGTTCCAGATGAGCCCGTAAGGTACCTTTACTTTCAAAGTGTCATGTCAAGGCTCGTCTACAGTTTGCTCATGATCACTTGGAGGACTCTGAAACAGACTGGTTCAAGGTTCTCTGGTCTGATGAGACCAAGATCGAGATCTTTGGTGCCAACCACACACGTGACGTTTGGAGACTGGATTGCACTGCATACGACCCCAAGAATACCATCCCTACAGTCAAGCATGGTGGTGGCAGCATCATGCTGTGGGGCTGTTTCTCAGCCAAGGGGCCTGGCCATCTGCTCCGCATCCATGGGAAGATGGATAGCACGGCCTACCTGGAGATTTTGGCCAAGAACCTCCGCTCCTCTTTTAATACATTTTCAACATAAAAGTGTGGGTCAATTATTATTCAACCCCTAGGTTTAATATTTTGTGGAATAACCCTTGTTTGCAATTACAGCTAATAATCGTCTTTTATAAGACCTGATCAGATCTCTGGATCTCACGGCACAGGTCTCTGGAGTTATCTTGGCCCACTCCTCCATGCAGATCTTCTCCAAGTTATCTAGGTTCTTTGGGTGTCTCATGGGGACTTTAATCTTGAGCTCCTTCCACAAGTTTTCAATTGGGTTAAGGTCATGAGACTGACTAGGCCACTGCAACACCTTGATTTTTTCCCTCTTGAACCAGGCCTTGGTTTTCTTGGCTGTGTGCTTTGGGTCGTTGTCTTGTTGGAAGATGAAATGACGACCCATCTTAAGATCCTTGATGGAGGAGCGGAGGTTCTTGGCCAAAATCTCCAGGTAGGCCGTGCTAGCCATCTTCCCATGGATGCAGACCAGATGGCCAGGCCCCTTGGCTGAGAAACAGCCCCACAGCATGATACTGCCACCACCATGCTTGACTGTAGGGATGGTATTCTTGGGGTCGTATGCAGTGCCATCCAGTCTCCAAACGTCACGTGTGTGGTTGGCACCAAAGATCTCGATCTTGGTCTCATCAGACCAGAGAACCTTGAACCAGTCTGTCTCTGAGTCCTCCAAGTGATCATGAGCAAACTGTAGACGAGCCTTGACATGACGATTTGAAAGTAAAGGTACCTTACGGGCTCGTCTGGAACGGAGACCATTGCGGTGGAGTATTTTACTTATGGTATTGACTGAAACCAATGTCCCCACTGCCATGAGATCTTCCCGGAGCTCCTTCCTTGTTATCCTTGGGTTAGCCTTGCCTCTTCGGACAAGCCTGGCCTCGGCACGGGTGGAAACTTTCAAAGGCTGTCCAGGACGTGGAAGGCTAACAGTAGTTCCATAGGCCTTCCACTTCCGGATGATGCTCCCAACAGTGGAGACAGGTAGGCCCAACTCCTTGGAAAGGGTTTTGTACCCCTTGCCAGCCTTGTGACCTTCCACGATCTTGTCTCTGATGGCCTTGGAATGCTCCTTTGTCTTTCCCATGTTGACCAAGTATGAGTGCTGTTCACAAGTTTGGGGAGGGTCTTAATTAGTCAGAAAAGGCTGGAAAAAGAGATAATTAATCCAAACATGTGAAGCTCATTGTTCTTTGTGCCTGAAATACTTCTTAATACTTTAGGGGAACCAAACAGAATTCTGTTGTTTTGAGGGTTTGAATAATAAATGACCCTCTGAATAAACTTTTCACAATTTAAAAAAAAAAAGAAATAACATTCTTTTTTGCTGCAGTGCATTTCACACTTCCAGGCTGATCTACAGTCCAAATGTCACAATGCCAAGTTAATTCCGAATGTGTAAACCTGCTAAATCTGCAGGGGGTTGAATACTACTTGTAGGCACTGTATGTATGTGTGGTATGTATGTGTATATATATATATATATATATATATATATATATATATATATACCCCGTATATATGTGTGTGTGTGTATAGAGAATTTAGATTGTGAGCCCCAATGGGGACAGTGATGATCACATCTGTAAAGCGCTGTGGAATTAATAGCGCTATATAAGTACGGTAAGTAAAATAAGTGTGTGTGTGGATATATACATATACTCTATATCACTACTATCTCTTGACAGCCATGCGTTTTGATATATTTGTATATATACATACACACACACACTTATTTTACTCACTTCTATAGCCCTATTAATTCCACAGCGCTTTACAGATGTGATCATCACTGTCTCCATTGGGGCTCACAATCTAAATTCCCTAACTGTCTGGCTCTGGATTGTGGGAGTAAACCAGAGAACCAGGAGTAAACTTACGTAAACCCTGGATGGGAACAACATAAACTCCTTGCAGAGCTTGTCCACGCGCACACATACACGCACAAGGTGGATCCAATTTACTCCTTTGTCCTATTGTTTTAATCAGGTTTTTATGATCATTTTTATATATATATAATATATATATAATATACCGTGTGTGTGTATATGTATATGTGTATATATATATATATATATATATATATATATATATATATAATATAGAATAACTACTATATTTTCTCAGTTTTTAACATATATTTTATGTCCTTTTAAAGTATTACAAATCTTATTGACCTCCTATGTCAAGAAGAACATGTCTCTTTTTCCACCCTGGGGGACAGAGTGACTAATACACAAATTTAAAATATAAACAATTTTATTCATCATAAACATATAATTAAATACAAAAATGTAAAATATTAAAATACAACTGGGTTCTTCCTAGTTGGGGGCGCTATGGTACTTAGTATTATCTGAAACTATCCAAGATTTTATAAACAAAAGGATCTCTTTTCCAATCAATATATCAGTAACCAGGTTTGTCACTACATCCGGTAGAGATAAGGCGAGAAAGCCATTCATTACCAGTGTAACCTCAATACTATTATCAGCTAATTGGAATTAATTCTTGGATATTAAAATAAATATACCTAGAATGACAGAAGACTGGTCCTGCATCCCACAGCCCCGACGCGTGTTTCGTGGTCGTTACTTCCTGAAGGGTGCATGTGTTCATGTTAAAGTATATACATTTTTTTTACTACCAAGCAAAATTGTGGATATTAGCGCCTTTTGCTCCTCCTTTATCCTTCCCATCAAACTGCCCAAGGACAATGGAAAACTTACCTGTGGATTTAGAGAGTTAGTGCTGCTTCCCATAATCAACATGGAACCTCTCTCATTCCACCTATATGTAACTTGAGTTTACTGTTCTAATTGTTTGCTTTCTATTGTAATACCTCCCACAGCGCTGATTGCTGGTTTTTTTTTTTCTTCCTTTTTTTCTGATTTAAAGGGAATCTGTCACCAAGTTTTTGCCACGTAATCTGAGAGCAGCATAACATAGAGACAGATTCTGATTCCAGCAATGTGTCACTTACTGGGCTGCTTAGTGTAGTATGATAATCTACTCCTGATTAAACCATGATTTTATCATTAGAGGACTACTTTGCATGCTGCAGGTAGTCCAGCATATTCATGAGCTCTGTATTACTGCAGCAGAGAAAAGATTGATTTTACCAAAATGACAGCAGACAGCTCGGTAAGTGACACATAGCTGAAATCAGGGTCTCTGTCTCTACATTATGCTGCTCTAAGATGGTGGAGAAAACACCTGGTGACAGATTTCCTTTAACCTTTGTCAGGCTGCATAATTTTGCCAAAATTTCTCGACCCCTTATCTCGGAAGGGGGTGGAGATATTTTATTGAAATTTGGCCAATATATTCTGGACCAAAACTGCTGAGATGTCACGAAATTTCAGCCCTCTACGGCCTTTTGAAAAAAAAATTATTGCAATTTAAAAAGGGAATAGTTACAATTGCACCTATTCAGCCGGACGAAGGTTAAAGGGAACCTGTCAGGTGCAATATGCACTCAGAGCCACGAGCAGTTCTGGGTGCATATTGCTAATCCCTGCCTAACTGTCCTTGTATACACTAGCATAGATAAAGAGATCTTTAGAAAAAGTATTTCTAAAGCTCCTTTATCATATGCTAATGAGCGCAGGGACTAGTCACAAGGGCGTTAGTTCTTGCACTCATTCCGCCCTCTTTGCATGTTAGCACGCCTACAGGGATGTGCTAACATGCTATTCAATGCCAATTACCCAGCGTCATCATCAGCAGTGATGACGGGCCCTTGTGCAAAAAAAATAATAAAAATGTTTACGGACCCCTCTTATCACATAACTCTTTGTAAAGCCAGCCTAATTACTTCTGTCTAACGATCCACCAGTAATTTTAAGCTATTAATATCACTAATAGGAATCTGTCAGCAGGGTTTTGCTATATAGTATGAGATCACCACAATATAGGGCAAAAAGTCTACTTCCAGGGATGTTTCATTTACTGAGCCGCAGCATTTAGGGGCTGGGAGAGTGAGAATGCTCCCTCTCCCATGCGATCGGGACCCCACGACGTGATCACGGGGTGTGATCGTCGCTATGGCAACCCGAGGTCATCGTAATGGCCCCTGGGTCAGCCAGCTACAGCAAGCCAGGAGTGGGGTCTAAGACACTTGTGTCTGTAAAACTGACAAATATAACTTATTGCAACACATTATACCAGCGATCAGAGTAATAAAAGTTAATGTCCGATATAGGGACTGAGTAACAATGTGGAAAAAAAGGTTAAAAGAATTTGTAAAAAAAATAAATCCGAAAATAAGGAACAAAAAAAATTGAAAAAATTAAAAAAATAATTTCAAATGATGTATACTTATGTGAAAACCAAAATATAACAAAAAAAAGTACACATTTGGAATTGCTGCATCAGAAACAACCCAATATACAAAACTGGCACACTAGTTAACCCCTTCACTGAACATTGTAAAATAAATAAATAATAAAATATAGAGGCTGCTGGCTGCGTATATATAATATAAAGGCTGGGGGCTGCATATAGTGTATACACCGTACTATACGCTACATACATACATCCGACGCTATATACATCACGGTTGGTGAACCTCCGGCCCTACCGAGCTTACCGGCTGCTGGCCCTTTAAATCCTAATGGGGATGTAAGGATGCGCACGCTACTGCATGCGCATTCCATGAGGTCCTTGCGCTGTTCAGGGCTTACCTTGTGGGCGGGGTAAGCAGCGCGAGTTGCCCTCTCAGCCACAGAAGAACAAGAGGAGCAGCAGCCTACGAGCCACCCTACTGCACATGCATCCCGAACCTGTGAGTGACTCCCCCCCCAATGCTGTGAGGCTGCTACCAAGTGCTGTGTGTATCCCTGAGTAGTGCTTTGTGCCAGCTCCCAGTGCTGTGTGCCAGCCCCCAGTGCTGTGTACCCCGAGTAGTATGTGTGCTATCCCCCAGTGCTGTGTGGCAGCCCCCAGTGTTGTGTACCCCAAGTAGTGGGTGTGTGCCATCCCCCAGTGCTGTGTGGCAGCTCCCAGTGCTGTGTGCCCCCTCAGTGCTGTGTAACCCCACTGTTGTCCGGGCCCTCCTAGTGCTGTTCGTTCCCACCTAGTGCTGTCTTTGCTCCCCTGATTTTATCTATGATCCCCCAGTACTGTCTGTGACTTGCAGTCCTGTCCGTGCACCCTAGTGCTGTCTGCACCACCTAATGCTGTCTGTGCCGACGCCAGTGCTGTCCATGCCACGGTCAGTGATGTCTGTGTCCCCAGTCTTGTCTGTGCCCCCTAGTGCTGTCCGTGCTCCTCAGTGCTCTGTACTCCCCAGTTCTGTGTGCCACCCCCCAGTGCTGTGTGCCATCCCTCAGAAGCTGTGTACTTGCTACTGTTGTCCATGCCCCCCCATTGCTGTCCGTGCTCCCTTGGTGAGGTCTATGCTTCCCCAGTGATGTCCGTGCCGCACCAGTGATGTATATTCCCCAGCCTCTCCTGTAATGTATATGCCTCTCCTGTGATGTGTGTACCCCAGCCTCTCCTGTGATGTGTGTACCCCCAGCGTCTCCTGTAATTTATGCGCCCCAGCGTCTCCTGTAATTTATGCGTCCCAGCGTGTCCTGTAATGTCTATACCCCCAGCCTCTCCAGACCGAGACAAACCTGGAAAATCAGTTGTGAGAAACAACATGATCAATATCACCAAACATCACAGCCACACCAAAGAGAAACAGCTCCAGCAATCACAGTAGGGGTGAGTTATTTAATTGTTTGACCAAATATAGCAGGGTAGTTTAGGTTGATAATTTGGTGCGGCCCCCGAAGGTTTGTAGAAAATTCCAAATGGCCCCTGGCGGTAAAAAGGTTCCCCACCCCTGATATACATATAGTATTCACAGACTTAATACAGGCTATAGTGTGCACCTGTATATACAGTATGTGCTGTGTATATGTCACAGGTGTGTCACAGGTGACAGACAGTCCGTGGTGTCCAGCTATGGAAGGTCACAGCATTTGGTTGCACAAACTGCTCCCTGACCTTCTATTTTTTCTGCTTGGTTTTCAACCCTTTCCCTTTAGGACCCTGCGGAGTTCCTTTGCCTTTCAGCTGCTTTTCATCAGCACTTCCCTTGATGTCTTTATATACATTCACTTCCTATTATTCACTGCTGGTGATTGCACTTCTACCCTTAACAAGTCTTCAGTGCAAGCAAGTCTGCTTGTATACGTCTGGAGAAACTGTTGTTGTTGCAGTTCCTCTCCCTGAGTCAGCTGGAGATAAGTTATTCATTCACTTTCCCAATGTTTGTTATCCTTGTGTCTTCTTTAGAGCTTAGTGAAGTTGACTAAGCACTAATCCCATGCGCTCACTACCTAGGGCCTACTTCAGGGTCAGGTTTCTGGCTCAGCGCATAGGTGAGGAAAGCCAGGGCCCAGCAGTAGGTTTGGTCAGTGATCACTATCTCCCTCTTCCCTAGACACAGGGTTTCCCTTCCCTTTCGCCATTCTCTTGGTACTTACCCGTACCTTGCATGACAGTATGAGCATGTTCTGCTGTGAGTGCTGGCGCTCTGATGGCATTCACAGGAAGTGAGTTATGACAGTGACAGGGGTCATCATCTGACACCGTGCTGTAATGACAACTCACTGGAGCCCTGTGATCACGTCAGCAGGGAAAGATGGGAGCCCACATCAAAGGGAGGGAGGGAACCAAGGACGTATATATACGTCCTAGGTCATTAAGGGGTTAAAAGCATAAAAATTAAAGTTTGAAAATTGGATTTTTTTTGCCAAATTACCAATATTTTCACAAATAAATGCATATAAGATTATCTCCACAAGGGAATTTATTTATTTACTTTTTTTTAAACACATCCAATTGTGGAACTTATTTTTATTCCAAGATCTATTGATTAAAAGGAACTTTGTGGGAGAACCCCTTTAATCTGCTGATAAAATACGGATTGTGTGGAACCACAGCTCTTGTGCTGGTCTACGATTAAATAGTAGAAACCTGCTGACAAAAATTGTATTAGGCTGCCACTAGGGGGAGCTGGAGTCCTGCATGGAAGGACAGGACACCGAGCTGAATAAGCAAGGAGGGAAACTCAGTGTGTGCTGGTGCAGAGCCTCGCAATCAGCTGGAAAGCAGAAGCGGGGGATGGTCAGGCAGGCCGGGTCATACACAGTATGGGAAGAAGGAAGACTGGAGGAATGAACAGAGGCGGGGTCGAGGTCAGGCCGAGATCAGTACCAGAGGAAGCAACCGAGTGGGGAGGAAGGAGAGGGGGGAACAACTTGGGCTATTGTGAAAAGGAAGGAGGTGGGACAGAGGAATGGCAGAACTACTAGGGGACCGAACACACAGAGATCGAGGGCACATAGAGGGGATGGATCAGGATCCAACTTACAGGGACCAGCAATCACAGGCAAAGCAGCGCTAAGCTTATAGCTGGCGCTGGTTCACCGGAGATGACAATATTTAAAGCATCTAAGCTCCGGAAGTGAGATCCTGGAGAAGGCTCCGCCCCCTAGTCATGTGGATGGGGAGGCGAAACCGTGACAATTTTAGTATTAAAGGGAATTTAAGTTGACAGTGGCCCCCTAATCTATTGGGCCCCAGTGCAGCTGCACAGGTTGCAAAAATTATATGTCCACTGCGGTAGAGCGGCACAAAAAGCCCTTCAGATATTTTACCATTTAGGTTTTCCATAGGCGGAGTAGCAAAAATAATCAGTAATTGCAGGTTAAAAGATTAATGTCTGCTCCGCTTATTACCGGCTTGGCTGCCGGAATTGCCTGGCAGATGACTGGGTGATGATGTTATTTATCCTGGGCTCTTTATGACTCACGTATAATGGGCTGTACAGGTGATGTGAGGATACTGAACAATGCAGCATGTCTGATGGATCACTGGAAAGTAGGTGAAATAATAACATCAATGTACAAACAAAACAGTGACAGAAAGGTGACACAAGATTACAGGCGTCAGCACTCAGCTTTAGGAGCACAATGCCGAAAGTGTGCATTAATACAGTAAGGTCAATCAGTTGTCCTAAAGCTTTATGCTGGAAAGGTGCCACAAACGGGTGTCACATTCATCTCCCTGTTTTTAGAGACCAGTGACAGTCTTTGAACTGGAGCCTCTCATCTGGCTCTCTACAATTAAATGGGTTTCATTTCTCTTAGTACTGAAATGGTTAAATGTCAGTTTTTCTCTTGTAGCTTTTCCAAGCACTTCCGAGCTGAGTGTTTCGGCTGCACTTATTTTGTAGTGACGCCCTTCATGTTTAAATAGTGGTGTTATCCAGCAATCCCTTCTGAAGATACAAGTCTTTTGGTCTCTGGCTACCTTGGAGGAAGGTTCTGTTGAGGAAGTTTCCTGTTCTCAGGCTGTATCCATTTTGTTGCTTTTCCCCACTGTTTGTCTTATCTTACCTTGTGTCTGGCTAGTGCAGCGATGGGTTCTAGTGAACCTGACCTGCCCTTCTCTAGTCAAGGCACCTAAAGGGTCTATTCAGGTACCTGTTTGGCGACAATTGCGGTGACTGTATAGGGAATGGATAGGAGACTAGGGACAGCTGCAGGTGAGGATAGGAGGTGTCCCACCATCCCCTCTCACTAGTTCCGGGGCCCCCAGCTGTTATTGTGTCCCCTTTGTGAGTTGTGTTTTGTTGCGCGTCAGACGCACGTAGGTCTGAAAGCTTCCGCCACGCCGGTCTTACCTGGCAAGTGTGTCAACAGGATCGGATGCTGTCAATATGGAACAGTGCAAGGATTCCACGTTGTGTTGTCAATCCTGTTCTTGACACTAATATAGCATGGATCACAATCTTCTAACTTCACAGTAAGGTTATGTCAACACTTAATTTCTTGACGTGGATTTTGACACTTTGTTTTAGCGTGGTTTTTTTTGTTGTTGTTGCGTTTTTAATTTTAGTATGGCATGCATCAATATGGTGTGATAATTGGCACGTTTCTCCTGAAAAGTACTTGCGAGAAAACTCACAAAATATATTACATTTTCCATCTATTGATAGAAAAGAATTGTCATGGTGCTTTTTTTAACACGTGTAAAATACGGAATCTATGCACTGTACTTTCTCATTCAAATGAATGGGAAGCTTGTTGCAAGCAGATGTAAAGTGTATTTTTTTTTTGGTGTGTACTTTGATGTGGAATCTGTGACAAAAAAAAATACAAAAAACCCTCTGTGTGAACATATCCTAAGGCCAGATTTGCATACTACCATGTTAAGGTGTGTTGAAGTAATTCTTACTCCTATTAAGTTTCTGGGATTCATTTTACTTGAGAATTAAAGGGAACTACGGTAATAATCAGCTTTTTCGTATATAAGGTAAAGCCAGTGCTATACTGGCACTATCAGGCTGCATATCTACATACCTTTAGTGGTCAGCTCGGATGTTTAGGCTTTCAAATCCAAGAAAGAAAACTTTAAAAAATCGTCAGCTTCTTGAGTGGCAGTTGCAACAGAGCAGATAATATATGGATATTCATCTGGATTCCCGCCCCCCTGTCTGTTTTTCCTCCCTCTCTCTGTTCTCTATGCTAATGTTACTATTTATCTTTTTCATCAATAAGATGGTATCGGAGTTGGCACATGCGCATAGCGCTTATCTCCGGCACCATCTTTGTGAAGATCCTGGTGTCCTGGGGCGGCACAGTGTCCAGGGGTGGCCCGGTGTCCTCTTCTATAGAAAATCTCTATGATCAGCTGTTCTCCACTCATGTTATTGTGTCGCCCTGGGCAAGCCAGGGGACACAGGTCACAACACCACCACACCCCACACTCCAGGTAGGCACACCTGCTAACCAGAAATCCTTGTTGCCTTCCTCCAGAGGTTGATGATGCACACCAGGGGGTGGGCCAGGCGGTTGGCTCCGCCCACCAAGGAGCTCACAGCTCTGGAGGCAGGAAGTAACCAGGCAGATAGCCCCGGGCAGGGGAAGAGTGAAGTCTAGCTGAGGGCTAGAGTAAACAGAGAAGTGAAAGTGGTGAAAGTAGAGAAGAGTAAAGGAGGAAAGCAAGCAAAGTGACAGAAGGAAAGAAAGCCTGAGAGCCCAGCTGTGTGTAGGGCTAGAACAGCAAGGTCAGCGACGGCGGTGACTATTTGGAGGGGGACAGTTTGGAAGTTCCTGGAAGGACCCCGTTGGCTGTGTGCCCGGTGGTCTGGAGCAGTGTTCCGAAGGACAGTCAGCACCAGGGCAGGGGCCTCTCGGACCCCGGCAAGGCTAGGAGTCGCCAAATTTGCCAAATCCGTCAGTGACGGGGACGCAGATCCCCCCAACAACCAAGTCCCGATTGACGGCAACAGCCCGACCATTACCGGGGAGACACCGCCACCGCCAAGGCACCAGTTTCCCCAGGGCCAGCGCCTGCGGGCAAAGTGTAGAGCTCCTCCGGCCCAGATTGCAGTCGGGGAGCGGGTAACCGGAGGGAATCCACCGCTACCATCAGACAACATAGGTGCAAGGAAGAGAAACGTCACCGTTACCTACCGGGAGTGCAGGTGCAGCCGTCTGTGGGACCGTCCTACCAGCCGTTGGTTTACCGTACAAACTGTGTCCGTGTGTCAGGCTGAGTGAGTACCATAGTGCCGCAAGGCACAGCGCTGCCCCCGCGCCCCTGCGCCCTCCAGGCCCTACACTTCACATCTCATCACCGGGACCCGGGATCACCAACCCCTACCCACGGAGGGGCAACACAACACCTGGCTGCTCCGCATCACCATCCCCGGGACCCCCACACTGAGCAGCGGTGGTGCAATCACCACAACCGTGGGTGGCGTCACGAACTATAACAATCCCCACACCCAACAAACACCCCCCTTTCACTCACGGGCGAGGAGTGTCGCTCGAGACACCCCGGGATCCGGCCCACGGCTCGAGCCACCAGGAGCAACTGCCGGACCCGAGCAGAAGGGGTGAGCGCGGTGTGCTGACACCCTCCTCCCCGCCCGCGACATTATGACCGCCCGCACTGCCGTGGTCACAACGAGAGCTGTAGAAGCGAAGGCACATGCGCCGCCCTCTCAGCCACTAGACTAGAATAACAGGGGGTAACACGATCTTCATAGAGATGAGCGCTACGTGCAGGCGCCAACTCCGGCGCCATCTTAGTGACGAAAAAGATGAATGGTCACAGCATAAAGAACAGAGAGAGGGAGGAAACCAGCAGGGGGGGCGGGAATCGATATGAATACCCACCCATATACTATCTGCTCTGTTGCAACTGCCCCTCAAGAAGCTGATGATTTTTTAAAGTGTACTTTCTTGGATTTGAAAGCCTAAATATCCAAGCTGTCCACTAAAGGTATGTAGATATGCAGCCTGATAGTGCCAGTATAGCACTGGCTTTAGCTTCTACACGAAAATCCTGATAATTGGTTCACTTTAAAGAAATACACAGGTATGTGATTTCCAAAGTTTTCTAAAAGATTTTAATGAGAATAATTTTTTTTTATAGTCCTCCAAAATATAGGTGTCCTATGCATACATATAGGCGTTCCTTACAAGATAGCAAATGGTAGAATACATAACTAGATAATAAGAAAAGACACTCCCAGCATCCACCCAGATAAGCCACATCTCCTGAACAAGTCTAAGGCCATGTGCGCACGTTGCGTTTTTTTCTGCGTTTTGGCTGCGTTTACAACTGCACTGTGTCATTGACAAAATGGATTTGTGCTGCTTCCCCAGCAAAGTCTATGAGAAGCATGCAAAATATGTGCGCACAATGCTTTTTGAAACGCAGCGTTTTTGATTGTCAAAAATTTGTCAAAAACTCTGCGTTTGAAGAAGCAACATGTCAATTGTTTTTGCCATTTTGGCTGCGTTCTACACCCATTGAAATCAATGAGTTGTAGAAAATCGCTGCCAAAATGTTAAGCAGTGCCTTTGCACTGCATTATTGTTGCGATCCGCATGGTTTTTTTTACATAAGAAAGGCAGGTCTTTCGGTCTGTCTCTCTCTCTATATATCTCTCTCTCTGTCCATGTCGGTCTCTCCCTCCCATCCCCTCTCTTACTCACCGATCCACGATCACCGGCGCGGCGCTGCACGGCATTCACACTGTGGCGGCTTCTCTTTTGAAAATGCCAGCCGCTCATGAATCCATCTCGTATTCCCTGCTTCCCCCGCCCACCGGCGCCTATGATTGGTTGCAGTCAGACACGCCCGCACGCTGAGTGACAGCTGTCTCACTGCAACCAATCATAGCCGCCGGTGGGCATGACTATATCGAGCAGTAAAAAAAAAATAATAATAATTAAAAAAAAAACAACATCTGGTCCCCCCAATTTGGATACCAGCCAGGGTAAAGCCACACGGCTGAAGGCTGGTAGTCTCAGGATGGGGAGTTCCACGTTATGGGGAGCCCCCCAGCCTAACAATATCAGCCAGCAGCCGCCCGGAATTGCTGCATCCATTAGATGCGACAGTCCCGGGACTTTACCCGGCTCATCCCGAATTGCCCTGATGCGGTGGCAAGCGGGGTAATAAGGAGTTACTGGCAGCAGCCCATAGCTGGCTTTAAGTCCTAGGTTAATCATGGCAGGCGTCTCCCCGAGATACCTTCCATGATTAACCTTTAAGTTAAAGAAAATAAAGACACACATGCAAAAAATCCTTTATTTGTAATGAAAGACAAAAAAACACCCTCTTTCACCACTTTATTAACCCCTCATAAACACCTTCAGGTCCAATGTAATCCACACAAGGTCCCACGACGCTTTCAGCTCTGCTACATCAGAAGTTGACAGGAGCGGCCGTAGATCACCGCCGCTCCTGTCAGCCCCATGCAGCAACTGAAGTGAGTGGTGTGATCAGCTGTGCTGTCACTGAGGTTACTCCCGGCCACTGCTCTCAGGTGGAGGACTGCTGCTGTGGCTGCGAGTAACCTGAGTGAAAGCACAGCTGATCGCGTGGCTCACTGCAGTCACTCAGGGGATTTGCGATCATAGGTGAGTCCTTCACGTGTGACCGCAAGTCAAGCCATGGCACATGCACACAGCCGCGCGATCACAATGAAGTCGGGTGAAGTTCATCCGAGTTCATTCTGATCGCGTGGCTCTGTCTCGCAGCCAACCATGCTCTTTTTGACAGTGCGGTCCCACTTTGCTCTGCTGCAAGTCTATGGGGATGCTGCAGAGCCGAGTGGGACCGCACTGTCAAAAATGTGTGTTCTGGATGTTTTTCCCACTCTGTCTATGGCAGAGCTAGCATCCAGAGCGCATGAATTCTCCAGGAATGTGCGCACGTTGCGTTATGCTGAATGCGTCTCAGAATGCAGCTTTTTCGGCTGTGTTCTGAGACGCACATGCAGTGACTTACACGCTGCGGAATTGAACGCAACGTGCGCACATGGCCTTACACTATGTGCAGAATTATTAGGCAAATGAGTATTTTGATCACATGATACTTTTTATACATGTTGTCCTACTCCAAGCTGTATAGGCTTGAAAGCCAACTACCAATTAAGTAAATCAGGTGATGTGCATCTCTGTAATGAGGAGGGGTGTGGTGTAATTACATCTACACTCTATATAAGGTGTGCTTAATTATTAGGCAACTTCCTTTCCTTTTGACAAAATGGATCAGAAGAGAGATTTGACGGGCTCTGAAAAGTCTAAAATTGTGAGATGTCTTGCAGAGGGATGCAGCAGTCTTGAAATTGCCAAACGTTTGAATCGTGATCACCGAACAATCAAGCGGTTCATGGCAAATAGCCAACAGGGTCGCAAGAAGCGTGTTGGACAAAAAAGGCGCAAAATAACTGCCCATGAACTGAGGAAAATCAAGCGTGAAGCTGCCAAGATGCCATTTGCCACCAGTTTGGCCATATTTCAGGGCTGCAACGTTACTGGAGTATCAAAAAGCACAAGGTGTGCCATACTCAGGGACATGGCCAATGTAAGGAAGGCTGAAAAACTACCACCTATGAACAAGAAACATAAGATAAAACGTCAAGACTAGGCCAAGAAATATCTTAAGACTGATTTTTCAAAGGTTTTATAGACTGATGAAATGAGAGTGACTCTTGATGGGCCAGATGGATGGGCCAGAGGCTGGATCAGTAAAGGACAGAGCTCCACTCCGACACAGACTCCAGCAAGGTGGAGGTGGGCACTGGTATGGGCTGGTATCATCAAAGATGAACTTGTGGGACCTTTTCGAGTTGAGGATGGAGTGAAGCTCAACTCCCAGACCTACTGCCAGTTTCTGAAAGACAACTTCTTCAAGCAGTGGTACAGGAAGAAGTCTGTATTGTTCAAGAAAAACATGATTTTCATGCAGGACAATGCTCCATCACATGCATCCAACTACTCCACAGCGTGGCTAGCCAGTACAGGTCTAAAAGATGAAAAGATAATGACATGGCCCCCTTGTTCATCTGATTTGAACCCCATAGAGAATCTATGGTCCCTCATAAAATGTAAGATCTACAGTGAGGGAAAACAGTAACCTCTCGGAACAGTGTCTGGAGGCTGTGGTGGCTGCTGCACGCAATGTTGATCATAAACAGATCAAGCAACTGACAGAATCTATGGATGGTCGGCTGCTGAGTGTCATCATAAAGAAAGGTGGCTAATTTTTCGGGGTTTTGTTTTTGCATGTCAGAAATGTTTATTTCTAAATTTTGTGCAGGAATATTGGTTTACCTGGTGAAAATAAACACGTGAGATGGGAATATATTTGTTTTTTATTAAGTTGCCTAATAATTCTGTACAGTAATAGTTACCTGCACAAACAGATATCCTCCTAAGATAGCCAAATCTAAAAAAAAAAAACTACTCCAACTTCCAAAAATATTAAGCTTTGATATTTATGAGTCTTTTGGGTTGATTGATAACATAGTTGTTGATCAATAATAAAACAAATCCACTAAAATACAACTTGCCTAATAATTCTGCACACAGTGTAGTTCTAAAAGTGAAATTCCCTACCTTAAGAACTTTTTGGAAGACTTGAAGACATTAAATCCTTCCTTACTTTAACAGTTAGTTTTTATTTTCATATTTGCATTAGGTCTTAGACAAACGTATTACACAACCATGTGCAAAACTGAAAGTATACAGACCGCACAGTGACCAATGCAAGTCAATATGATAGTTGTTACACACTAGAGGTGCGTGCACCAATGTAAAAAAAAAAATCTGCGCAGGTGCCGATGCCTGTCATAGTCTTCAGGGCAGTTTCTTCAATAAAATGGCACTGGAAATTGTGGTACGCACATGCGCGGACTCTGGTGCCAATTTAATGAAGACATAGTTTTTGTTGCGATGTGCACTTGCTGCCAACCGCACCAATGGCGGCGCAGCCCGATATTCAAATTAAGAAAGTGGGCAAGCCAGGAGGACACAGGAGGAGGAATAAACGCAGAGGAACCGACCCACAAAGACCCGCCCCATTGCACACATCAATCAAAGTGCAGAGCATTTCTGCAACTTTTATTAAAGGTATTTTATCAACCAAACAAATGATCTTTCTACAACAGGTATGTCTTCAATCAGTATCTTAGTGCCAGTATGACTTTACCTCCTATAGAAAAATCCTAGTGGTTAATCCTCTTGAAATCATGACATATCAAAAAGAGACAAAACTGCAGCATTAAAAAAACTTGTAAAAACCCACAACCTAATTTGCTCAAAAGGGGCAGAAATGCTGAAGAAAATCTGCAATATCAGAAACTCATTGTGGGAACATAGCCTTAAGGCTGCTTTACACATAGTGACATCGCTAGCGATGTCGCTGCCAATCGCACCCGACCCCGCCGTTTGTGCGTCACGGGCAAATCGCTGCCCGTGGCGCACAATATCGTTTGTCCCCGTCACACATACTTACCTGCCTAGCGACGTCGCTCTGGCTGGCAAACCGCCTCTTTTCTCAGGGGGCGGTTCATTTGCCGTCACAGCAACGTCACACTGCAGACGGCCAATAGAAGCGGAGGGGTGGAGATCAGCCGAAGGAAAGGCACGCCCACCTCGTTGCCGGAGGATGCAGGTACGGTGTTGTTCATCGTTCCTGGGGTGTCACACGTAGCGATGTGTGCTGCCTCAGGAACGACAAACAACCTGTGTCCACAACGAGCAATGTGTCAACGATCAACGATTAGGTGAGTATTTTTGATCATTAACGAGGCCGAATGCGCATCACAAATTCCGTGATTTGCTTATTAATCCGATGTGTACTCTGGCTACGAGTGCAGGGAGCCAGCGCTAAGCGGTATGCTGTGGTAACCAAGGTAAATATCGGGTAACCAAGCGCTTGGTTACCCGATATTTACCTTAGTTACGAAGCGCAGCATCGCTTCCACACGTCGCTGGGGGCTGGTCACTGGTCGCTGGTGAGATCTGCCTGATTGCCAGCTCCCCAACGACCATGTAGCGACGCTCCAGCGATCCCTGCCAAGTCAGATCGCTGGTGGGATCGCTGGAGCGTCGCTTAGTGTGACGGTACCTTAACTCAGTAATGTTTTGTCAAAGCCAAATATTAGGAAGTATCAAAAACAAAGCAGCTTTATGAAAGACACGGTTTGTCAAGAACAGACAAAACCAGCAGTATAAAAAATGCAACAAAAAACACAAGTCACCTATTTTATATAATAGGTCAGAAAATCTGCAACATTAAAACCTCACCAAAAGCAATAAATGCAATATCGCCATCATTCCTCAGTATTGTATTGAGCATTTTTTTCTGCTGATTTTGTCCTATATAAATGGCAATGGGGAAAGCACCATTAAAACAAAACAAACTAAAATATTTACATTGTAGTTTCGTTTATATTTTACATTGGGCCAGAAACAAAAAATATTCAATCCACCAAAATAAA
Source organism: Anomaloglossus baeobatrachus (assembly GCF_048569485.1). Lineage (NCBI taxonomy): Eukaryota > Metazoa > Chordata > Amphibia > Anura > Aromobatidae > Anomaloglossus > Anomaloglossus baeobatrachus. Next base: position 76,972,521 of record NC_134357.1, read on the forward strand.
GAAAACACGAAAAATTGCAATATCTCATGTTCCAATCTTATCACTCAGTGCTACATTGTGCATTGTTCTCTTAATTTCCTTATCTATATGTGACTTTTGGACATCATGCGTATTTACTTGACGATTTGTTAATTAAGGAAACTGGCTCAGCAGCAAGTGCCAGCGACACACCTCTTCCCAGCCGAGCTGTATAAATATCCAGTGATCCGAGGTTGAAGCAGTGTTTGGCAAAAATAAGCAGCACGTTGCACTCCAAGAGTTACACAACATGTTGTAGACTAAACAGCTATCCAGTTACTAGAGAAGTGTCTAATCGAGTTGCTGGTAAACTTGGTCTCTGTGCATAAATAATTGTAGCTCTGCTATATTTAATTAAACATTGTCAAATTACATACACTACAGTTCAAAAGTTTGGGGGTCACACAGACAATTTTGTCTTTTTCATGAAAAATCATATTTTTATTTATCAAATGAGTTGCATAATGAATAGAAAATATAATCCAGACATTGACGAGGTTAGAAATAATGATTTTTACTTGAAATAATAATTTTCTCTTCACACTTTGCTTTGGGCACAGAATGCTCCTTTGCAGCAATTCCAGCTTCGCAGACCTTTGGCATTCTAGCTGTTAATTTGCTGCGGTAATCTGGAGATATTTCACCCCATGCTTCCCCCTCCACAAGTTGGATTGGCTTGATGGGCACTTTTTGCACACCATATGGTCAAGCTGCTCCCACAACAGCTCAATAGGGTTGAGATCTGGTGACTGGGCTGGCCACTCCATTACAGATAGAATACCGGCTGCCGGCTTCTTCCCTAAATAGTTCATGCATAATTTGGAGGTTGCTTTGGGTCATTGTCCTGCTGTAGGATGAAATTGGCTCCAATCAAGCGCTGTCCACAGGTTATGGTATGGCGTTGCAAAATGGAGTGATAGCCTTCCTTATTCAAAATCCCTTTTACCTTGTACAAATCTCCCACTTTACCAGCACCAAAGCAACCCCAGACCATCACATTACCTCCACCATGATTGACAGATGGCGTCAGACACTCTTCCAGCATCTTTTTCAGTTGTTCTGCGTCTCACAAATGTTCTTCTGTGTGATCCAAACACCTCAAACTTCTATTTATCTGTCCATAACACTTTTTTCCAATCTTCCTCTGTCCAATGTGTTCTTTTGTCCATAATAATCTGTTCCTTTTATTAGCCAGTCTCAGATATGGCTTTTTCTTTGCCACTCTGCCCTGAAGGCCAGCATCCTGGAGTCGCCTCTTCACTGTAGACGTTGACACTGGCATTTTGTGGGTACTATTTAATGAAGCTGCCAGTTGTGGACCTGTGAGGCGTCAATTTCTCAAACTAGAGACTCTAATGTACTTGTCTTGTTGCTCAGTTGTGCAGCGCGGCCTCCCACTTTTCTTTCTACTCTGGTAGAGCCTGTTTGTGCTCTCCTCTGAAGGGAGTAGTACACACCGTTGTAGGAAATCTTCAGTTTCTTGGCAATCTCTAGCATGGAACATCCTACATTTCTAAGAACAAGAATAGACTGCCGAGTTTCACATGACAGTTCTCTTTTTCTGGCCATTGTGAGAGTTTGGAACCAACAAATGTAATGCTCCAGATTCTCAACTAGCTCAAAGGAAGGTCAGTTTTATAGCTTCTCCTTCTGTAAGCAGCAAAACTGTTTTCAGCTGTGCTAACATACTTGCACAAGGGTTTTCAAGGGATTTCTAATTCTAAACATCCATTAGCCTTCTAACACAGTTAGCAAACACAATGTACCATTAGAACACTGGAGTGGTGGTTGTTGGAAATGGGCCTCTATACACCTATGTAGATATTGCATTAAAAACCAGATGTTTGCAGCTAGAATAGTCATTTACCACATTAACAATGTATAGAGTGTATTTCTGTTTAATTTAATGTTAGCTTCATTGAAAAAAAATGTGCTTTTCTTTCAAAAATAAGGAAATATCTAAGTGACCCTAAACATTTGAACTGTAGTGTATTAATACACATTGTAATAAATAACTATTTAATACAATCCATCAAAGTCTGTGCATTTGACAGCAGCATAATATAGAGACAGAGACCCTGATTTCCAGCCTGCATCATTTTATTTACTGGTTGCAGTAGTTGCGATAGAATCACTGTTTTCTCTGGTGGAGAGTTAGCAGAGCTCAGAATGCTTAGCCCTGTATAAAGTCGCCCACACCACTCATTGGCAGCTTTATGTGTACGCTATATATTGACAGAAAAATGCTACTCAGTGGGGTACAGAGTTATATAGAGCAGTTGACTAGAAAGCACAAGACACCTAGTCCTGTAGTGATAATCTCCCGCTGATAAAACACTGATTTTATGGAAACAGGAACACCCAGCCCAATAAGTGATACATTTCAGGAATCAGGGTCTCTGCTCCAACGTTTTGCTGTTCTCAGATTACATAGCAAAAACTTGCTGATAGATTTCCTTTAAAGGGAATATGTTACATGCAGTCTGATTTCTGGTGAACAAGCTAAAAAGCAGGAGGGGCTAGTTTTTGGAAATAGATTTTGGTATACCTTGTTATTCATTCAATTGAATTCTTGCTTATTTTTTTAAATTTAGATGTCCAATAGATGGTTCTATTATGGAATTATAGCCTTTCTATTTTAAAGGGAATCTGACAACAGCAATAACTCTCTTATCACACTCTGTGCTGTTGTTTACCTATAATGTTTGTGTTTGCTTCACGAGATTATCATTGGGGGTCTAGGTTAGCTAATCCGCTACACACCCCCTGCTGTGATTAGCAGATCTCTATCTATAGACATTGCATATACAGATCCTGGAGTGGGCAGAGGTAGCTTTATTTGGTTGCGCACCCTTTGGAATGAATATGTGCAATCAATCACTTACTATAACCATCAATAAGCTTCTTATGCCTCTCAAATGGAATTTTTGACCACTCTTCTTTTGCAAACTGCTCCAGGTCTCTCATACTTGACAGGTGTATTATCCCAACACCACACATTGGAAAGTAGTTCAGACAGATCCCATTCTAAGGCCTCAGTTCCACTTGTGCATCACTTCCAATGTGAGAACAACGGAAGCGATATGTTAATGACCCTCTGCTGCAAGTGTCAGCCGAGGGTCATGCGACTATGATGCGATCTTGCGATCGGGTCACAGCTGCGGAGGAGACAGAGGGAGCACTTTCTCCCCATCTCCTCTACGGCCTGTCTCTGCATACATCGTACTGCAGTTGGATGACATGCGAATGCAGTGCGATGTTTCACACGCTCCCATAGACTTTATGGGGGTGCGTGAGCCGAGACTCACTGCCTAATAATGCAGCATGCTACGATTCATTTCTCATGCCGCTATGGCATGAAAAATCAATCACAGATGGACACTGCCTCATACTTTTGCACTAGAGTGAGAGCAAGCCAATGTTTTATCGGATTGCATTCGTCTGTGCAAAAGTGGAACCAAGCCCTAAAACAAATTATTTCTCCTAAAGGCCTAAACTACAAATCTAAAAATCATCTTCCAGCATTATACAATGCTTATTTCCCTGTGGTCTATGTAAAGTGAGCAGAAATCTATATAAATGCAAAGAATCTAGTAAGTCTGAATGCACTCGACATTACAAAATCCAACACTCTTTAGCCTGCTCTTCCAAAGGGGTCATTTATTATGCACAATGCCCAGGTAAAAAAACATTGGAATGACCACCTTCGAATTGAAAATATAGGTAAGGCTGGACTCACACTAGCGTATGGAATCCGATGCGACAGCATCGGCTGCGATATGCTAATGACCCCCGGCTCAAGCTCTGTGCGAGTATGAGCCGAGTGTCATGCGACTGTGACCCAATCCTGCAATCAGGACACAGATGTGAAGCTGAGGGCGGGCGCTGCAGGGGAGAGGGAGGGGTTAATCTCCCCATCTCCTCCATTGTCAGCCTGTGCATATATCGCACTGCACTGGGATAACATCCGAGTGCAGTCCGATGTATCTCTCGCACCCATTCACTTGAATGGGAGCGAGAGATACGGCTCTAGCAGAAAATCGCAGCATGCTGCTACTTTTCTCGCATCCAGAATCTGGATGCGAGAAAAGCTGACCAACTGCTCTCCCTCATTGACTAAAATTGGTCAGAGTGCAATGTGCTCACATTGCACTCATCCGATTTCAACGCTCATGTGAGCGTACCCTAAAGGCCGCTTTACACACTGCGATACCGGTACCGATATCGCCATCGTGCGTACCCGCCCCCATCTGTTGTGCGACACGGGCAAATCGCTGCCCGTGTCGCACAACATCGCCCGGACCCGTCACACTACTTACCTTCCCTGTGACCGGCGAACCGCCTCCTTTCTAAGGGGGCGGTTCGTTCAGCATCACAGCAACATCACTGCAGCGTCACTGAACCGCCGCCCAATAGAAACGGAGGGGCGGAGATGAGCGGGACGAACATGACGCCCACTTCCTTCCTTCCGCATTGTGGCCGGGAGGCAGGTAAGGAGAGCTTCCTCGTTCCTGCGGTGTCACGCGGATCGTTGTGTGCTGCCGCAGGAATGAGGAACAACTTCGTTACTGCTGCAGTAACGATATTTGAGAATGGACCCCCATGTCACCGATGAGCGATTTTGCACGTTTTTGCGACAATGCAAAATCGCTCATAGGTGTCACACTTAACGGCATCGCTACAGCGGCCGGATGTGCGTCACAAAATCCGTGACCCCAACGAGATCGCTGTAGCGATCTTGTAGCATGTAAAGCCACCTTTAGAGAACACATCAGGGATATTGACAACACCAAGACTACAGAGGCTGATGAGCATCTTAAAACTCTCCCTAAACACTTCAAACAGTTCCATAATTCATGTTCTAGTGGGCTTCAATCTAAAGCTATTGATCAAGCCACTTTGTGACCTAGGGATGGGGATTTATTCAAAACTGGATCAAACCAAAAACTATTAGATCTAGCTGGTGCACACAGTAGCACCCAAAGGTCTGAATGAGGGTTTTGGATTTAGTTCTTTTCTGTAAGACGGGTTTTTAAAATAATTAATTATTTTAGGGGAATAGGCAGGTTATCATTTATAGATTTCTCTATAGAATATTTTTATGGGGTTTCTATCATTTATTTGTAGATTATTCACTAATGTATGCTAACTTCTATCTATAGACTGATCTTTATGGTGACATTATCCTGCTGCTACTTACCTTTCTGTGGAATTCTTATGGACGTTGTAATGGGGTGACCACACTCTTATCTTGGACTTCTGAAAATCTGGATTCAAAAGAGTATACACTGTGTTGTGTGGCTACATTCTCCTATTGCCATCTACCTTCCCTCCCTTTGGACCTTGAGGATGGTCAGGCCGTGGAACCTATATGGACGCTTGTACGTTTGGATAGGATGATTCACAATCATACCTTGGACCTCTATGGACCTTTAAATATGTGAATGAAACGTATTTTTCCTACTTAGGCTATGTGCGCACAGTGCGTTTTTCGCGGCGTTTTTGCGCGTTTTTCGGGTGCGTTTTTGGCCTCAAAACTGCAGGACTTTGCTTCCCCAGCAAAGTCTATGAGTTTTCATTTTTGCTGTCCGCACACATCTGGTTTTTTTACCTGCGTTTTTGAGTTAAAAAAAAAATGGACATGTCAGTTCTTTCCTGCGTTTTTCTGCGTTTTCCCCCCATGCAATGCATTTGAAAAATGCAGCAAAACGCAGAGATCAAAAACGCAGCAAAACGCAGCCAAAAATGCACCAAATCACGGCAAAAGCACACAGCAAAAACGCAGCGTCAAAAAGACGCAGTGTGCGAACCTAGCCTTATATGTAGCCTCCACCAAGTTAGAATAAGCGACAATCATTCAAGGACTATTCTGCTCTTTTTTTTGTGTGTGTTAAAGCTTAATTTATTGTAGCACTGGCTTCCCTAGTGGGCCGGCGCACCGCTGCGTCCTAGCGCCATGTCCCTGCTCCCTCCTCCTTCCTGCACGGTCACCCTCGTGCTGCGCTGTCCTCTGAATTTTTTTTCATCACGTAAATTAAAAAAAAATACATCTGGTATCTATGAACTCAACACGACCTGGAGAATCATACTGCCTGGCCAGTCTTATCATACAGAGAACATGGAAAATGAAAAACCCAAGAAACATTGCATTTTTTTTGCAATTTCACTGCATTTGGAATTTTTTTCCCCATTTTCCAGTACAATATGTGTCATTCAAAAGTACAACTAGTCCCGCAAAAAAAGAAGCCCTCATATGGCAATATTGACATAAAAATAAAAAAGTTATGGCTCTCGAAAGAAATGAAGGCACATCCAAAAACAAAAAAACCAGAAAATCAGCCTATTTCTAGTATAATATAAAGCTGAATGTATGTGTGTGTATGTATGTCCGCTAAAGAAGTCCGCACCGTCACATTTACAATCACAAAATTTTGCACAGACACTTCATGTGACTCAGGGGACGTCATAGACTATTGTTTTGAGTGGAAAATTTAACCCTGCAGTTTATAGTTACTCTCCAAAAAACCTGCTTCCATTAAAGTCAATGGAACTGGAAGCTACAGGTTATTAATAGCAGCTGTGATTCGTTGCTATAGGCAACAAAGGATATTCTTAGTATAAAAAGCTTATGTGTGAAGTGATATATCATCAGTGGAGAGACAGAGAGACAGACAGGGAAAGACAGACAGACAGAGAGAGACAGACAGGGAAATAGAGACAGAGACAGACAGGGAAAGAGACAGAGACAGACAGGAAAAAAGACAGACAGAGAAAGAGGTAGAGAAAGACAGGGAAAGAGACAGAGAGAGACAGAGACAGACAGCAAGACAGACAGGAAAAGAGACAAACTGAAAGAGGCAGACAGGGAAAGAGGCAGACAGGGAAAGAGGCAGACAGGGAAAGAGACAGAGACAAACAGAGACAGACACACAGGAAAAAATAAAGAAAAGGAATTCTCTATGCATCCTGGATCTGTGGGTTTTTTAGCGCAGCATTCAACCAGATTTCTTTAAACCAATTTTATTTCTACTATATACATCGGGGCTGCAGCTGACCACCATTTCATTTATTTGCGTTCAAAGGAGTTGTGCCTGTCACAACTGCAGCAGGTGAGTACCTGTCTTATTCCCTGCGCTCATTTTATATCGGATAAAACCCTATGTGCGCTTCCTTTCCACAGTTTCTCTACTACACAGGGAAAGAGACAGACAGGTACTAACAGGAAAAGAGACAGACACACAGAGACAGACAGACAGAGATAGATACAAAGGGAAGAGATAGACCGGGAAAGAGACAGACAGAGGCTGGGAGAGAGGGACAATGGGAGAGAGACAGTTACTATCCCAGGCAACACTAGGTACAACAGCTATATATATATATATATATATATATAGCCTACAAGTAGTCTTCAACCCCCTGCAGATTTAGCAGGTTTGGTAACATGCAAATAAGTTAGAGCCTGCAAACTTCAAACAAGAGCAGGATTTATTAACAGATGCATAAATCTTACAAACCAACAAGTTATGTTGCTCAGTTAAATTTTAATAAATTTTCAACATAAAAGTGTGGGTCAATTATTGTTCAACCCCTAGGTTTAATATTTTGTGGAATATCCCTTGTTTGCAATTACAACTAATAATCGTCTTTTATAAGACCTGATCAGGCCGGCACAGGTCTCTGGAGTTATCTTGCCCCACTCCTCCATGCAGATCTTCTCCAAGTTATCTAGGTTCTTTGGGTGTCTCATGTGGACTTTAATCTTGAGCTCCTTCCACAAGTTTTCAATTGGGTTAAGGTCAGGAGACTGACTAGGCCACTGCAACACCTTGATTTTTTCCCTCTTGAACCAAGCCTTGGTTTTCTTGGCTGTGTGCTTTGGGTCGTTGTCTTGTTGGAAGATGAAATGACGACCCATCTTAAGATCCTTGATGGAGGAGCGGAGGTTCTTGGCCAAAATCTCCAGGTAGGCCGTGCTATCCATCTTCCCATGGATGCGGACCAGATGGCCAGGCCCCTTGGCTGAGAAACAGCCCCACAGCATGATGCTGCCACCACCATGCTTGACTGTAGGGATGGTATTCTTGGGGTCGTATGCAGTGCCATTCAGTCTCCAAACGTCACGTGTGTGGTTGGCACCAAAGATCTCAATCTTGGTCTCATCAGACCAGAGAACCTTGAACCAGTCTATCTCAGAGTCCTCCAAGTGATCATGAGCAAACTGTAGACGAGCCTTGACATGACGCTTTGAAAGTAAAGGTACCTTACGGGCTCGTCTGGAATGGAGACCATTGCGGTGGAGTACGTTACTTATGGTATTGACTGAAAGCAATGTCCCCACTGCCATGAGATCTTCCCGGAGCTCCTTCCTTGTTGTCCTTGGGTTAGCCTTGACTCTTCGGACAAGCCTGCCCTCGGCACGGGTGGAAACTTTCAAAGGCTGTCCAGGCCGTGGAAGGCTAACAGTAGTTCCATAAGCCTTCCACTTCCGGATGATGCTCCCAACAGTGGAGACAGGTAGGCCTAACTCCTTGGAAAGGGTTTTGTACCCCTTGCCAGCCTTGTGACCCTCCACGATCTTGTCTCTGATGGCCTTGGAATGCTCCTTTGTCTTTCCCATGTTGACCAAGTTTGAGTGCTGTTCACAAGTTTGGGGAGGGTCTTAATTAGTCAGAAAAGGCTGGAAAAATAGATAATTAATACAAACATGTGAAGCTCATTGTTCTTTGTGCCTGAAATACTTCTTAATACTTTAGGGGAACCAAACAGAATTCTGGTGGATTGAGGGGTTGAATAACAAATGACCCTCTGAATAAACTTTTCACAATTTAAAAAAAAAAAAAAGAAACAACATTCTTTTTTGCTGCAGTGCATTTCACACTTCCAGGCTGATCTACAGTCCAAATGTCACAATGCCAAGTTAATTATATTATTTATATATATATATATATATATATATATATATATATATATATATATATATATATATATATATATATATATACATACACAGTTAGGTCCAGAAATATTTGGACAGTGACACAAGTTTTGTTATTTTAGCTGTTTACAAAAACATGTTCAGAAATACAATTATATATATAATATGGGCTGAAAGTGCACACTCCCAGCTGCAATATGAGAGTTTTCACATCCAAATTGGAGAAAGGGTTTAGGAATCATAGCTCTGTAATGCATAGCCTCCTCTTTTTCAAGGGACCAAAAGTAATTGGACAAGGGACTCTAAGGGCTGCAATTAACTCTGAAGGCGTCTCCCTCGTTAACCTGTAATCAATGAAGTAGTTAAAAGGTCTGGGGTTGATTACAGGTGTGTGGTTTTGCATTTGGAAGCTGTTGCTGTGACCAGACAACATGCGGTCTAAGGAACTCTCAATTGAGGTGAAGCAGAACATCCTGAGGCTGAAAAAAAAGAAAAAATCCATCAGAGAGATAGCAGACATGCTTGGAGTAGCAAAATCAACAGTCGGGTACATTCTGAGAAAAAAGGAATTGACTGGTGAGCTTGGGAACTCAAAAAGGCCTGGGCGTCCACGGATGACAACAGTGGTGGATGATCGCCACATACTTTCTTTGGTGAAGAAGAACCCGTTCACAACATCAACTGAAGTCCAGAACACTCTCAGTGAAGTAGGTGTATCTGTCTCTAAGTCAACAGTAAAGAGAAGACTCCATGAAAGTAAATACAAAGGGTTCACATCTAGATGCAAACCATTCATCAATTCCAAAAATAGACAGGCCAGAGTTAAATTTGCTGAAAAACACCTCATGAAGCCAGCTCAGTTCTGGAAAAGTATTCTATGGACAGATGAGACCAAGATCAACCTGTACCAGAATGATGGGAAGAAAAAAGTTTGGAGAAGAAAGGGAACGGCACATGATCCAAGGCACACCACATCCTCTGTAAAACATGGTGGAGGCAACGTGATGGCATGGGCATGCATGGCTTTCAATGGCACTGGGTCACTTGTGTTTATTGATGACATAACAGCAGACAAGAGTAGCCGGATCAATTCTGAAGTGTACCGGGATATACTTTCAGCCCAGATTCAGCCAAATGCCGCAAAGTTGATCGGACGGCGCTTCATAGTACAGATGGACAATGACCCCAAGCATACAGCCAAAGCTACCCAGGAGTTCTTGAGTGCAAAAAAGTGGAACATTCTGCAATGGCCAAGTCAATCACCAGATCTTAACCCAATTGAGCGTGCATTTCACTTGCTCAAATCCAGACTTAAGACGGAAAGACCCACAAACAAGCAAGACCTGAAGGCTGCGGCTGTAAAGGCCTGGCAAAGCATTAAGAAGGAGGAAACTCAGCGTTTGGTGATGTCCATGGGTTCCAGACTTAAGGCAGTGATTGCCTCCAAAGGATTCGCAACAAAATATTGAAAATAAAAAATTTTTTTTTGGGTTTGGTTTATTTGTCCAATTACTTTTGACCTCCAAAAATGTGGAGTGTTTGTAAAGAAATGTGTACAATTCCTACAATTTCTATCAGATATTTTTGTTCAAACCTTCAAATTAAACGTTACAATCTGCACTTGAATTCTGTTGTAGAGGTTTCATTTCAAATCCAATGTGGTGGCATGCAGAGCCCAACTCGCGAAAATTGTGTCACTGTCCAAATATTTCTGGACCTAACTGTATATATATATATATATATATATATACACACACATACACACACACACACACACACACACATATATATACATATATACACAAACTCACACGGCCAAAAGTGTTAGCACCCTTGAAGTTGTTCCAGATGAAGTGTTTCCTTCAAAACTTTACATTACAGACATCACTAGGGGGGGCACACAGACATCCCTAGGGGGGCACAGACATCCCTAGGGGGGCGCACAGACATCCCTAGGGGGCACAGCCATCACTAGGGAAGCACAGACAGCACTGGGTGGCATGGACAGCAATTGCGGAGCACAGACATCACTAGGGGGGCAAAAATCACTGGGGTGGTACACAGCATTAGAGGGAACACAACACTGGGGGGGATTAACAGCACTGGAGAGTGCTGCATACAGCACTGGAGGGTGTTGCACACAGCACTGTGGGGGGGCTGCACACAACACTGTGGGGGGGCTGCACACAACACTGTGGGGGGGCTGCACACAGCACTGTGGGGGGGCTGCACACAGCACTGTGGGGGGCAGCACACAGCACTGTGGGGGGGCTGCACACAGCACTGTGGGGGGGCTAGACAGCACTGGGGTGCGGGCACAGAAACTCATCACAGGCCCGCGGTTCCAACCCCTGAGCTAAAGCAAGGCAGGGGCGCCCCACACCACCCATGGCGATGTTCAGCTCACAGAGCGCCTACCTTTCCCAGCAGGATGCTGCATCCTCGCCATCTCCGCGTTGCCCGCAGCAGCACTGTGACGAGGCGCAGAGTGATGACCTCATCACAGTGCTGTGTGATGATGCGCCGCCTCCACTGCCTTGCTTCCGGCCACATGGCTAATTTGCATGCGTTGCCCTAGAAGGGCTTCGCCTGCAATTTAGCCGTGTGTGCAGTGGCTGAAACGACACCGCGTGGCCCCTCTGCTGCTGCTGTGACTGGGGCCTGGTGACGAGGGGAGGCCTTGCCTGCCCGGGGCTTAACAAAGCTAAGTAATTACCCCGGGCCTGGCCGGGCCCCCTCTCTTCACCCGGCCCGGTACACCAGGCACAATAGTAATGCCCTGATGACAGCCCTGCCTACGCAGCGCCCGCTCTCTCTTCCGGAGCTGTGATCTTGCGATCGGGTCACAGTTGCATAACACTAGGCTTACACTCGCAGCAGAGCCGAGGGTCATTAGCATATTGCATCCATTGCTCTCTCATCAGAAGTGATATACAAGTGTGACCCTAACCTATAGAGAGAAACTATAATTAAACGATTGACACCTGTTCTGTGCTTTGGATACATACTTTGTTTTGGCATACAAATACTGATCAAACATCCTGATGTGTGAATGAGGTCTTACTGTTGGTTCTATAGTTTTGATTTTATATGTTATTTTTTTTTTCTGGAAAGAATGAAAAATTCCCCCTCAAAAACATTTCCAACAAAAATAAAACATTAAGGCTATGTGCCCACTCTGCGGAAAATGCGCGGATTTTGCCGCGGATTTCTCGCGGAAAAGCCGCGGATTTCCCGAAAATCTGCAGCACAGCTACTCCCCAGCCATTTTTATGGCATTTTGGAAATGCTGTGTCCACAATGCGGATTTTTCCGCAGCGGAAATCGTGCGGATTTTCGTCTGGAAAAATCTGCAACATGTCAATTATTGTTGCGGATTTTCATCCGGATTTTGGCTTTAAAATTGAGAAGAAAAAAATCCGCACCAAAATCCGCATCAAATCCGCGGCAATTCCGCGGTAAATCCGCACCTTTGAAAAGGTGCGGATTTTGCGGGAAAGCTGCGGATTTTGATGCAGAAAAATCCGCAGATACATTCTCCCGTGGACACATAGCCTTATGGGTGGATTCTAATCTTCAGCCTCTTCCATGAAAAGTCTTCTGCAGGGACCAACAATAACGACTTTTAGTTTTTGCACGATCCTTACTACACTTATTTTATGCCTCCTGTTTCCCACATGCTTTGGCAATGACAGACATTGCTGGCCCAAAACACAGCTGCAAGTCTGATAATTACAGCATCAACAGGAACCAAAAAACTCCAGTAAAATCTGCTCCAATATTGCTGACAACGCTGTAGTTTGCCGGAGTGAGAACAGATGTATGACAAGGGGACGTTTCCAGACACTTACACACACAAAAAAAGCTGCGGGACTACACTAATGCGGGTGTCACACGGTACGATCTATCGTGCGATTGCACGAGCGATCTTACCCGCCCCCATCATTTGTGCGTCACGGGCAATTAGTTGCCCGTGGCGCACAAAGTCGTTAAACCCCCGTCACACATACTTACCTCCTGGATGACCTCGCTGTGGGCGGCGAACGTCCACTTCCTGTAGGGGGCGGTACGTTCGGCGTCACAGCAACGTCACACAGTGGCCACCCAATAGAAGCGGAGGGGCGGAGATGAGCGGGACGTAAACATCCCGCCCACCTCCTTCCTTCCGCATTGCCGCCGGGACGCAGGTAAGCTGTGTTCATCGTTCCCGGGGTGTCACACGGACCGATGTGTGCTGCCCCGGGTACGATAAACAACCAGCGCAAAGTAGAATAAACGATTCTTTAAAAATGAGCGACATGTAAATGATTCGCGATTCGTAACCGATTTGCGATCGTTTACAGACGCTCATAGGTGTCACATGGGACGACGTCGCAAACGATGCCGGATGTGCGTCACTAAAACCGTGACCCCAACGACATATCGCACAACAGATCGTCTTGTGTGACGCCTGCATAAGGCCACGTTCACACATTGAGTATTTGGTGAGGTTTTTACCTCAGTATTTGTGGCCAAAACAAGGAGTGGGTGATAAATACAGAAGTGGTGCCAGTGTTTCTGGACAACGGTCTGTGCCCCCTCCTTACCAAGGAATGGAGTACCACACCTTTGGCTGAGGTGCAGTACCTCTGTGGCAACTGGACCATCAAGGGTGCCACATTTCTATTATACTATTCCTCTGATTGTGCCACTCCTAGTTTTGGGTACAAATACTGAGGTAAAAAACTCACCAAATACTCAATGTGTGCACGTGGCCTTAAGGACATTAACCTCTTCCTTACTCTAAGGCCATGTTCACATGTTGAGTATTTGGTGAGTTTTTTACCTCAGTATTTGTAGCAAAAACCAGGAGTGGTACAATCAGAGGAAAAGTATAATAGAAACACAGGCACCACTTCTGTATTTTTTACCCACTCCTGGTTTTGGCTACAAATACTGAGGTAAAAAACCTCACCAAATACTCAACGCTTGCATGTGGCCTTATCAAAGTTATCAAAAGAACATGGTGGTAACGTAGAGTAACTATTGCTCACCAATGACATTGTAGATCTTAGGCTTTTTTTCATGCACCATGTGCCCATGCAAAATTCATGGAGACATGTCCGTTTTGTTCCAGTATCACGGATGAAAAGGACTGATACAAGTCTATGGGTTAGTGAAAAACATGTACAGCACACGGATGGCATTTGTGTATGATCAGTGTGCTGTACGTGTTTAACATTGCAAAGTGTAGAAGTTTTGTCATTTATTTGTTTGCCCATTCATTAATGAAAAACACTGATGGTGAAAACGGACAAATGGACCGTACACTGATCTAAAACACTGATGACGTCGGTACCATTTTTTCATTTCCATGTTTAAACACAGACATGTAAATGAGGCCTAAAGCTGGGTTCACACTAAGCGACAGCGACAACGACGTCGCTGTTACGTCACCATTTTCTGTGACGTAACAGCGACCTTGTAAGTCGCTGCTATGATCGCTGCTTAGCTGTCAAACACAGCGACGCAGCAGCGATCATAACGTCGCTGTGCTACATGTGCAGAGAGCAGGGAGCCGCGCTTAGCGCTGGCTCCTTGCTCTCCTAGGTACAGTACACATCGGGTTAATTAACCCGATGTGTACTGCAGCTACATGTCACAGTGCAGAGAGCAGGAAGCCGCGCACACTGCTTAGCGCTGGCTCCTTGCTCTCCTTGCTACAGTATACATCGGGTTAATTACCCGATGTGTACTGCAGCCACATGTGCACAGAGCAGGAGCCGGCACTGGCAGCAAGGGCGGAGGCTGGTAACGAAGGTAAATATCGGGTAACCAGGTAAAGGTCTTCCCTTGGTTACCCGATGTTTACGCTGGTTACAGCTTACCGCAGCTGCCAGACGCCGGCTCCTGCTCCCTGCTCGCTTCATTTCGTCACTCTCTCGCTGTCACACACAGCGATGTATGTGTCACAGCGGGAGAGTGACGACCAAAAAATGAAGCTGGACATTCAGCAATGACCGGCGACCTCACAGCAGGGGCCAGGTCGTTGCTGGATGTCACACACAGCGACAGCGACGGGACGTCGCTGCAACGTCACAGAAAATGGTGACGTAGCAGCGACGTCGTTGTCGCTGTGTGTGACACCAGCTTAAGGCTGCGTGCCCACCATCAATGTTTCCAGCATTTTGGATGTAACGTGTTTTCGCTGCGTCCAAAACACTGTGTTGTACACAGTACAAGTATAGTGGATGAGATTTCTAGAAATCCCGTGCCCACTGTGCTTGTTTTTTCCACAGCAAACACTGACCTGTAATGCGCCTTTCCAGCATGTCAATTGTTTGCTGCAGATTCGCATGCGTCCTCCGTAGGGAGACTACAAGCGAGAGACCGCAGTGCACTGAATCGTGGGTACGAGCAGCTGCGGTCTCCTGCGGAGAAGACTCACGGCCCCGCAGGTCAGAACCCGCTATATCCAGGTCGCAGTGAGTCCTGATAGTGGGCACATACCCTAACTCTACAAAAAAAACAACAGGTATTTGGTATTTTTTTCTCTTTATTTTTACGATCTTCTTTTTGTTTGCTTCTTTAGCATCACAGGTTAAGTGACATAAACAAATACCTTTACTTTTCTGAAGGCCCTGTGCGCACGCTGCGGATTTACCTCGGATTTCGCAGTGGATTTGCCGCAGAAATGCTGCAGAAAATGTGATTGCTGCTGTAATTCCCCAGCAAATGCTATGGGTTTTAAAAAATGTTGTGCGCACACTGCGTTTTTTATACCTGCGGATTTACTCGCGGATTTTCCGCTGCGGAATTAATGAGCATGTCACTTTTCCACAGGTACCTGCGGTTTTTGCCATAGATAATGGTAAAAAACCGCAGGGACCAACTTGCGGAAAATCTGCTGCAAATCCGCGGTAAATCCGCCGGAAACCGCGGTAAAACCGCATGCGGATTTTGCTGCGGTTTTGGTGCGTTTTTTTAACGCGGGTATGGAATTCTTTAACAGTATCCTGATTTTCCTTAAGAAAAAGGCATTTTCTAGTGTGCACATAGCCTAAGGAAAAAAAACAATAGTGGTACAGAAGAAAAAACCCTACAAAGTGTGAAAAAAGGTGTGCTGGAAATTTGACAAATAAAATTACAAAGACATTTAAGGCTATGTGTCCACGTTGCGTTGAGGTCCTTGCATTTCTAAACGCATCCTCTGGCAGTAATTGATTTATTGAAAGTTGCTTTTGGCCACAAAATAGCGCTAAAAACGCATGCATTTTTACCGCCTTTTTGATGCGTTTTTAGTGCTTTTTGCATGCTTTTCCACCTGCGTTTTGACAGATGCGTTTTGAACATCAGGACACTGCTAAATAAAGTTTAATCTGTCAAACACAGTGAAAAAAGAGAAAAAACCCCCAAACTAATTAATATAATGAATTAATCATGAAAATAGACATATTTCATTAAATTATAGCGCTAATATACAATTTATTGAAAAAATAGCAATAAATTCTTATTTTTCATTAATTAAATTGTCTGATTATGTGTGTGTAATGGGACATATGAAATCATTTTGTTGATGGCCAAAAAGCATGCGTTTTGCTAGTCCAAAATGCATGTTTTCTGCACCTAAAAAGCAGGTAAAACGCTGGAGTTTTGATGTTTCTTGGTTACTCCCTGTTTCTCATTGACTTCTATGTTATCTAAACGCACCTCAAATGCGTGAGTGGGGTGTCATTCAACTGTGATCCGATCCTGTGATCGGATCACAGCTGCGGAAGAGAGGGAGGGATTAATCTTCCCATCTCCCCCATTGTCAGCCTGTGCATATATCGCACTGCACTCGGATGTCATCTGAATGCATTCCGATGTTTCACTTGTACTCATAGACTTGTATAGGTGCGAGTGACTTGTCTCTTGCTGACAATTGCAGCATGCTACGACTTTTCGCTCATCCAGAATCTGGATGAGAAATACACTGACCTTCTTCTCTCCCCGATTGAATAACATTGGTCTGAATGCACTCCTGGTTTTGGCTACAAATAGTGATGTAAAAGACTGACCAAATACTGAATGTGTGTACGTGGCCTTAGAACGGATCCTGCAGAGATCCATTGGCAAAAAAGTTCTGCAAACACAACTTTTTTGTCTGTTTTGGAAGAATTGTTTTTTGCAGGATCCAT
The DNA here is from genome assembly GCF_048569485.1 of Anomaloglossus baeobatrachus. Lineage (NCBI taxonomy): Eukaryota > Metazoa > Chordata > Amphibia > Anura > Aromobatidae > Anomaloglossus > Anomaloglossus baeobatrachus. The sequence continues at coordinate 76,989,633 of NC_134357.1, forward strand.
TTTTTTAACATGGGAGTCTGTGGAAAACGTTCCCGTTAACTGATTGCTGCTTATACATCTGTTTTTCTTGCATTTGTAAAGGATCCGATTTTTTCTTACTGGATTAGTTTCAAATGGAAGATAAATAGCGATCTGTTAACGGATCTGTTCTCCATAGACTCCAATGTTAAAAAAACGGATCCAGCTGAAATCAGTTTAAAGATGGAGAAGAAAGTTGTGTTTGCAGAACTTTTTTGCAGACAGATTGCTGCTAGATCTGCTCTAACGGACGATTACTGGATATGTTAACTCAGCCTTAGCCTTCAAAGTTAGACAGCTCAGATTTATGATCTAAGGGAAATACGCCACTGCTGTGTTATGTCTGCACATATGCAAAACTCTTCATATGAAAGCAAAAATAGCTGAGCATGACGTCCCACATCCTGTCCCTTTAAACTAGTCAGCTGATTTCTGCAAGAAAACAAACCGACTACGCCCAGGCTCTGGTGCAGCCTACCCTGCTGCGATGGCCTCTCTACCCTTTACAAAGTGAATATTACAAGAGATTGACAGATACATGTGTTGCCATAGGGACATGGAATACAGCGGAGAGATGCAAACCATCAGCCCTGAAGTTCTAGGTCTGCGGCACAAACTGACGGCAGATCATCCCTGTAGAATATGTCTATTTATAAAAATAAGTCAACAGATTTTTCAAAAGATGGATCTTTTTGTATAGGAAAATCTAAAGGAGTATTCACACAATAGACAGTCATTAGATACTAAATATACCAGAAATGTGTGATAGGTGCAGGTCCCAGCAGAACGAGACTCTGCTTTCTGTCATTAGTGTAGCACCCAGAGGTAGAACCTACACCTGTCAGATATATAAGGCATATGTCAGAGATATGTTGTAGTACCCTACTGTGGGTCTTTACCTATAGGTCGGAGACACACTTGCCAGTGACTTGAGCGTAACTCACGCAAGTTTCGCATCGCATTACCCGGCATGACCGAAAACTCTCCTAACAGGAGCCGGTCAGCAGCATGTATTTCTATGTATGTTCCTGCCCGGAGAGCGTCAGGCCGTACCGGGTGATGTAATGCGAGACTCATGCGAGTCATTCGCAAGTGTGACTCCGGCCTTAAAGGGAACCTGTCAGGTGCAATATGTACTCAGTACCACGAGCAGTTCTGGGTGCATATTGCTAATCCCTGCCTAACCATCCCTGTATCTATTTTGTGAAGGAGAACAAAGCGAGTTTTTATAGTGCAAAAATACATTATTTATTGAAAATTAGGTGACAATTTTTGTAAAAGTTGGTAAAAGATGATTAAAATACCAAGATCAATCCGGATACTATATATAAGTATAACAGCAAATCCCCAGCAATAAAAGATGATCAGTTCAATATAACAAAGTCAGAGAGCCTTTCTGCAGGGTATTTCTTTCGCATAAAAGACAATGTCAGTATAAATATGAATATAGCGAGACATATATAAACCCAGCAATCAAAGGGGACCCTGACTAGATACAGCATGTAACATATGTACAGAACCGATTTGGTATTATACAGGGTATACTGCTCAATTATCCAGGTATAGTCCATAACAAGTCCAAGACTAATCCATCATATGTAATTCCTGCCAGAGCAAAAGTCATGCCCTTTAAACGCTGATGGATGATTCAGTATCATAGTGCTAGAAAATGCCGGATGATCGGAGGAAGGTGGCCCCAAGACTACCCAACGTACGTTTCGATAAACATGTTGTTATTTCTTCCTCAGGGGATGGGGTGCCATCCCTGTATCTAGTAGCATAGATAAAGAGATCTTTAGAAAAAGTATTTCTAAAGATCCTTTATGATATGCTAATGAGCACAGGTACTAGTCGCAAGGGCGTTATTTCCTCGGACTAGTCCACCCTCTTAGCATGTTAGCATGCCCACAAGGGTGTGCTAACATGTTATTTAATGCCCATTGCCCAGCGTCATCGGCAAAGATGCATGTACCTGTGTCAGCTGTCACCGCTTCAGACACCATTGTTTAGGGCCAGTGCGCATGATTAGACCTCCCCAGCAGTACAGGTCATGCGCACAAGATCTCTCTGAAGCCAGGAGGTGTACACCCGACTTCATAGTGCGCATGACCGGAAGTGCGGTGACTTCTAATCATGCGCACTGACCCTAAACATGGCTTCTAAGGCGATGACAATGGACACAGGTACGCACGTCACCACTGAGGACACTGAGCAATGGGCATTAAATAGCATGTTAGCACACCCTTGTGGGCATGCTAACATGCTAAGAGGGCGGACTAGTTGGGGGAAATAACACCCTTGCGACCAGTCCCTGCACTCATTAGCATATCATAAAGGATCTTTAGAAATACTGTTTCTAAGGGCAGAGTCACACTTGTGTATGACACGCACAAGTGCAATGCGAGAAAATCTTGCATTGCTCTTGGCCCCATTAGACAATGCTGCAGCTCAGAAATTTGAGTTTTTCCTCAGCCTTAAACGGACTGAGGAAAAAATTGCAGCATGCTGCGATTGTCTACGAGAGCAGTGTTAATCTCACCCATACAAGTCTATGGGTGCGAGAGAAATATCGGACTGTACTCGGATGTCATTCAAGTGGAGTGTGATATACGCACAGGCTGACAATGGAGGAGATGGAGAGATTAACCCCTCCCTCTCCTCCGTAGCTGTGATGCGATCTCAGGATCGGATCACAGTTGCATGACACTCGGACAACGCTTGAAGCAGAGCCGAGGGTCATTAGCATATCACATTCGATGCTCTTGCATCTGAATCGATATACAAGTGTGACGCTGCCCTAAAGATCTCTTTACAGTATCTATGCTAGTGTATACAGGGACGGTTAGGCAGGGATTAGAAATATGCACCCAGAACTGTTCTGGGTGCATATTGGACCTGACAGGTTCCCTTTAAGTAAAAACTGATATGAGCAGAATGCAGTCTTTAGAGTAATTCCAGGAATCCAGGGAGAGCATCTTGCACAATTTTCCATGTGGCTCTACTGAAGCAACGAATGTGAAGCAATCAAGGTGCTTTTCTATCACGCCACGCCGATAAGCAATAGAGAGGAGCACTATCCTCTAACCAAGGGCTAATTTACGCTTGTAATTCATGTCCATGGACAACTAAAAGCTCTTACGCCTTGAAAACAGGTTCTGCAGCAGCAAAGGGGTGTTTTATAACTCACGAGGTATCTGAGAGTACCGTGACTGTATAAATGAGCATCCTTGATGTCTCACATTTTTTAATAATTAACAGTGGGATGTACATTTTCCTATACAGAATATTACACTTATAGGGGTTGTCCACTGCTTTCACATTAATGGCCTATCCTTAAGGGTGCTTTACACGCTGCACCATCGCTAGCGATTGCTAGCAATGTCGCGAGTGATAGCACCCGCCCCTGTCATTGGTGCGATATGTGGTGATCGCTGCCGTAGCGAACATTATCACTATGGCAGCGTCACACGCACATACCTGTTCTGTGACGTCGATGTGCCCACCGAACAATCTCTCCTTCAAGGGGGAGGTGCGTGCGGCGTCACAGCAACGTCACAAAACGGCCGTCCAATAGCAGAGGAGGAGCGGAGATGAGCAGCCGGAACATCCCACCCACCTGCTTCCTTCCTCATTGCCGGTGGACGGAGGTAAGGAGATGATTGCCGCTCCTGCGGTGTCACACATAGCGATGTGTGATGCCGCAGGAACGAGGAACAACCTTGCTATGTACGAGACAACGATTTTTAGTAAATGAACGACCTCTCATATACCAACGATTTTTGTCTCTTTTGCAATCGTTTAAGGTCGCTCCTACCTGTCACACGCTGCGATGTTGCTAACGGCGCCGGATGTGCGTCACAAACACCGTGACCCCGACGATATATCATTAGCGATGTCGCAGCGTGTAAATGACCCTTTAGGATAGGTCATCAATGTCTGATTAGCCAGACTCCAACACCCTACACCACCGCTGATCAACTGTTCTCGGTCGCGGAGGCAGCAGAGGGCCAGAAATGCTCAGCTTCGGCACTGTGCCATCTTCTGATAGTGGCTGCGGTCGGGTACTGCAGATCCACCTCCCATTGTAATCAACAGGTTGTATTAAGGGGAACCTGTCAGATCCAATATGCACCCAGCACCACGAGCTGTTCTGGGTGCATATTGCTAATCCCTGCCTAATCGTCCCTGTGTACACTAGCACAGATAAAGAGATCTTTAGGCTGGACTTACATTAGCGTATGGCATCCGATGCGATATGCTAATGACCCCTGCCTCAGGTTCTGCTGCGAGTATGAGCCAAGTGTCATGCGACTGTGACCCGATCTTGCAATCGGGTCACAGCTGTGAAGTTGACGGCGGGCACTGCGGGGGAGAGGGAGGGGTTAATCCCCCCATCTCCTCCATTGTCAGCCTGTGCGTATATCGCACTGCACTGGGGTAACATCAATTAAATGGGTGCAAGGAATACGGCTATAGCAGAAAATCGCAGCATGTTGCGACTTTTCTCGCATCCAGACTCTGGATGCGAGAAAAGCTGACCAACTGCTCTCACTCATTGACTAACATTCGTCCAAGTGCAATGCAAGATTTTCTCGCATTGCACTCATCCATTTTTCACGCTCGTGTGAGCGTGCCCTTAGAAAAAGTATTTCTAAAGATAAAAAAAATCTTTATTTTTATATAGTGCTAATGTCGCGGGCGGAGGAGGGGACGCTGCGCTCTCCCGCTGCTCGGGTCCGGCTGCCGCGCTGCGGCCGCTGCTGCTGCTCGGTGGTGGCTCGAGTGGTGGGCCGGATCACGGGGACTTGAGCGGCTCTCCTCGCCCGTGAGTGAAAAGGGGGGTGATTGGTTGTGGGGGTTTTGATTATGGATATTGTCCGTGACGCCACCCACGATTATGGTGAAGTTGGTGACACCACCGCTGCTCTGGACGGGGATCCCGGGAGCGGTACCAGGGAGCAGCTTGGTTGTTAGTTCTCCCCTCCGTGAGTAGGGGATTGGTTGTCCCGGGGCCCGGTTGTTAAGGTGAACTCTTAACCAGAGATCACTAGTTGCCTACTGCCTAGCCTAATTGGTGTGGATCGAGTGCATGCTTGAAAAATGAGATCAGACACAGTCGGATATTCATCTTTCCTCGACAGAAGTCAGCCCATGCTCTGCCTTTATTACAACTGAGCTTGCTCTGATATAACCTTGCAAAGGGGCATGTCCGGATGTGTTCATTGGTCAGTAGGTCGAACAATGTGTTAGTCCATGAGCTGATTGGTGGGCGTCATTGTAGGCGGGTCTATGACATCATTGGATGGATCCATGGTGATGGTGATGGGAGGGACGTCATCTGGTGGATCCATGCTGATGGTTTGGTCTGTGATGTCTTCTAGCTTGACCAGGGGTCTTCCTTATATGGTATCTTCTTACACCTGGACATTCCTTGCATTCCAGGCAAGGTGTGGAGAAACAGGCATTGGCAGCCACCTTTATATCTGTGTCATGTATATGACCTGAAACCTGAATTACGTAAGGCAAATCGACATATTTCCCACAATCCCTTGTCAAGAAGTTAATTAAGTATTTCATCTTATGGATCTCCTCAACACGGTGATGGGGTAGGGATGGATGGCAGGCAGGTTACGGGGCCTGGAGAGGTGCAGGGTCGCGGGGGCAGCGCTGTGCCGCACGTCACGGTGGTACTCACTCAGCCCAATGATGAAGACACAGTTCTCGGTAAAACACACGGCTGGATGGACGGGTCCCACAGACGGCTGCGGTGTTGTTGCTCCCGGAAGGTTGGTGGCAACTGCCTTTCCCTGCAGCTACGATGTTTGTACGGTTCCAATGGGTTCCCACTGGTAACCCGCTCCCCGGCTTGGATATGGGCCGGAGGAGCCCCTTTTTGCCCGCAGGCGCTGGCCCTGAGAAACGGTTGCCTTGGCGGTGGCGGTGTCTCTCTCACTGGATTGGACTGTTGCCTTCTGTCGGGACTTGACTGTTTGGAAACCCAGGAGGTCCCCTTCACTAACAGATTCGGCAAATTCACGGCGACTCCTAGCCTTGCCGGGGTCCGAAAAGCCCCTGCCAAATGGTGCTGACTTCTCTTTGTGTACCGGTCCACGGTCCACGGTCCTTACGGTAGACTCCAATCGGCCACTCCTGCAGACGGTCACCACCGTCTGCCAACCTTGCTGCCCTGTCCGGGCCACACTCCCGGACCAACTTCAGGCTGCTTAGCTGTCACTTTTCTCCTCTCTCACTACTCTCCCTCCTTCCACTTTCACTGCAAACTCTGAACTCTACTGCCTGGTTTTCCCGCCTCCAGGACTGTGAACTCCTCGGTGGGCGGAACCAACCGCCTGGCCCACCCCCTGGTGTGATCATCAGCCCCTGGAGGAAGGCAACAAGGGTTTTGTGTTTTGGATTTGGTGTGCCTGCTGGGAGTGTGGGGTGTGTGGGTGTTGTGCTCTGTGGCCCCTGGCTTGTCCAGGGCGCCACACTAACATATACCGCAGCGCTTTACATACATGAAGAGCACTGTCCCCATTGGGGCTCACAATCTAAATTCCCTATCTGTATGTCTTTGTAGTGTGGGAGGAAACCGGAGTACCCGGAGGAAACCCACGCAAACACGGGTAGAACATACAAACTCCTTGCAGATATTGTCCTTGGTGAGATTCGAACCCAGGACCCCAGCGCTGCAAGACTGCAGTGCTTAGCCACTGAGCCACCGTGCCGCCTGAAGATCTTATATTGTATGCTAATGAGCGAGGGGACTAGTCTCAAGGGCGTTAGTTCCCCAGCCAGTCGCTCCCATTAGTATGTTAGCACGCCACTGTGTGTGTACTATCATGCTAATGAATACGCAGCGTCACAGGATGATCTCACTCACCTCTCCGCTACCATCGGATTTCGGCTCAGTCTGCATGACCCCGAAGTTTCGGTCATGCGCATTATGAAGCTGGGTGTACGCCTCCTGGCTTCAAACTGAAGTAATGCGCATGACCGAACCTCCGGGGTAATGTGCACTGAGCCGAAATCCCCCGTCGGATGCAATTGCGGCGGAGAGGTGAGTGGGATCATCCTGTGAAGCTGCACATTCATTAGCATGATTGCACGCCCACAGGGACGTACTAACATACTAATGAAGGCGACAGGGCGGGGAACTAACACCCAGGGGACTAGGGCCTTCACTCATTAGCATACGATATAGGATCTTTAGAAATGCTTTTTTTAAAGATCTCTTTATCTATGCTAGTGTATACAGGGACACTTAGGCAGGGATTAGTAGTATACACCCAGAACTGCTCGTGGCTCTGGGTGCATATTGCACCTGACAGATTCCCTTTAAAAGCTTTGTATTCCCGTCTTGATGAATATTGTGCTGGAGGAAGTTCATTAAGGACTGCGCGCTCTTCGTACTTAATCTGGTGCTGCTGCGCTTTGCCTTAAGAACTGCACTCCATCCTGCCCTGGAGTAAATGTCTGTTGTAGTCTACACCACTTACGTGGAGGGAATAATGGTACATTTGTCAGCTGTGCTCAGCCATACCCCCTCCTGGCTAAGCACTGCTCAGTTTACAAAAAGTTGGCAGAGCTGCCGCTGACTGAGGATGGCGTAAAACACCATAAAAACTGTCCACATTTTTTATTAACTATGAGTTGCGTAAATATTTTGCAACATTTCAAACAGAATTCTGGCAAAACCTTTGATGAATCAGTCAGGTTTGGAGTTGACAATCTAATACGTGCGAGGGCCGTGGCAGCTATATTGTTGGGGGGAGATTGGGCTCATTCAGACGTCTGGTTTTATTACAGCTCACACTCACACCTATGATATTCTAAGAGCCAGATTACATGGCCATGAATTTATTTTTTTGGCTGTTTTCATGTCCGTGCAAAATCGCTGAGGCATGTAACATCAAACTTAGCAATGCAAGTCTATGGATATGTGAAAAAATCGGACATCACTCGGATGCCATCCATGTACTCACCATTTTTTTATGGAATGTTAGAAGAGGAGGGAGAATCTTATTCACATACTCATAAAACTGATGACATCGGACCAAACTCTGATGAAACTGTCCGTTTTTTTTCTTGTACGTGAAAAAAGGCTGACCTCTGAATGAGGCTCTAAAGGCTGCTTTACACGCAACGACATATCTAACGATATGTCTTCAGGGTCGTGGAATTCGTGACGCACATCCGGCCTCGTAAGCGATGTCGTTGCGTGTGACACCTACGAGCGACCGCTAACGATCCCAAATACTCACCAAATTGCTGATCCTTGACACGTCGTTCATTTCCATAATATCGTTGCTCGTTCTGGACGCAGGTTGTTCGTCGTTCCTGAGGCAGCACACATCGCTACATGTGACACCCCGGGAACGACGAACAACAGCGTACCTGAGTCCTCCGGCAACAAGGGTGGAGTGACGTGAATGCGGCTGCTCTCCACCCCTCCGCTTCTATTGTTGGTCCACTAATTGACGTCGCTGTGACGCCGCACGAACCGCCCCCTTAAAGAGGTTGTTCACCGGCCACAGCGACGGTGCTAGGAAGGTAAGTATGTGTGACGCGTCCTAGCGATATTGTTCGCCACGGGCAGCGATTTGCCCATGACGCACAAAAGACGAGGGCGGGTACACTCGCTAGCGATGTCGCAGCGTGTAAAGCAGCCTTAGGCTATGTGCACACAGTGCGTTTTTCGCGGCGTTTTTGCACGTTTTTCGGGTGCGTTTTTGGCCTCAAAACTGCATGACTTTGCTTCCCCAGCAAAGTCTATGAGTTTTCATTTTTGCTGTCTGCACACAACTGTTTTTTTAAGCTGCGTTTTTGAGGTTGAAAAAAAAAATGGACGTGTCAATTCTTTCCTGCGTTTTTCTGCGTTTTCCGCCCATGCAATACATTGGAAAAACGCAGCAAAACGTAGAGATCAAAAACGCAGCAAAACGCAGCCAAAAACGCACGAAATTGCGGTAAAAACGCATGCGTGTTTTTGTGCATTTTTAGCGGCCAAAAACGCAGCGTCAAAAAAACGCAGCGTGCGCACATAGCCTTAATGATCCTGCATATCTCATTTTGGACTGAAAATACTTTTGGTCTCCCGGAGTTAAGCTGCTGCCAGACTCTCTCATAAAGAACACTTGGCCAAATGAGAGCTACGGTGTATGGGAGCAGCTGCCAAACCATTGTTCATCTAAGCTCTAAGGCCTCATTCAGACGTTTGTTTTTTTCACATACAAGAAAAACAAACCCAATTTCCCCAGTGATTATCATCAGAGTTTCATCAAATTTTCCTCAGAATGTCAAAGGCATTTCATCAAAGTTTGGTCATCAGTTTTTCCCTGATGAGAAAAATAAAGTTTCTCCACCTTTTTGTACCTATCAGTCAGTGAAAAACAGACAGCGCACGGATGGCATTCAAGTGTTGTCTGATTTTTTTTTTTTCACGAACCCATAGATTTTCATTGCTGAGTTAGATCTGACACTGGATCAATATCAAACATGTCTCTGCGATATTGCACAGACCACTCTGACCACAAAAATCACCAACGTGCACAGTGCCATACACTATCACTGGTATGTGTGCTATCCGTGAGAAAAATGGACACTGCTCGTTTGAGAAAAACTGACGTGTGACAGCCCTAATGTCTATGGTGGACTTTAGTGTTTTTTAGGCTTAAAGAGAACTGTGTCACCTTTTTCGGCCTATAATCTGTGGCCAGCATCACCGGGCTCTTATATACAGGATTCTAACATGCTGTATATAAGAGCCCAGGTCGCTGTGAGAACATAGAAAACACTTTATAATACTCACCTAGAAGGTCACTCATAAGCTTTGTATAACCCCACCCATGCCAATGATTGGCAGTTTCAGTGTACGCTGTGCAAAGGCACCGCGGCTTCAGAATAAGGAAGACCAAGATGGCCGGTCCCGGAGAACGGCACCACCCATCCGACTGGTGTGCAGTCACCTTGAAGCGACCTTCTAGGTGAGTATTATAAAGTATTTTTGTGTTTTTATGTTCTACACAGTGGCCTGGGCTCTTATATACAACATGTTAGAATGCTGTATATAAGAGCCCACTGGTGGTGGCCGCAGCTTATAGGCTGAAAAAGTGGTGACAGGTTCCCTTTAAAATAATTATCTATTGAAGAGAATCTGTCACCGGGTTTTTGCTATTTAATTTGAGAGCAGCATAACGTAGGGGCAGAGACCTTGATTCCAGTGTGTCACTTACTAGACTGCTTAGTGTAGTTTTGATAAAATCTCTGTTTTATCAGCAGGAGATTATCACTACAGGACTACTTTGCCTGCTTCCTGGTAGTCTTCACCACTGATTGGCAGTTTTCAATGTACGCTGTGTAAAGACACAAAGCTGCCAATCATTGGCATGGGCGGGGTTATACAAGTTTATGTTTCAAAGAACTGGTAGATAAAACAATTATTTTATCAAAACTGCAGCAAGCGGCCCAATACGTGGAAGATCACTGGTATCAGGATGAGACATTACTGGAATCAGGGTCTCTGCCCCTATATCATTCTACTCTATGATGTAGAAAACGCCTGGTGACAGTTTCCCTTTTAAAGCATTCGGATGAGTGCTTGATACCTGCCAGCTGTATGTGACATCAAGTCATATTTCTAGAAGCAGAAGTGAAAGACACTGGATAATCCCTATAATTATCTCACAGGCATCTTTTTAGGAACAATTTTCTTGCTTTCTTATGATGGGATCCATTCCCACTTTTGACACTAAATACATGACCCTATGGGGGTAATTACACATGGCAATTATCCTGTAAACTGTCATAATAACGAGGACGTTCACAATCATTGTCCAGCGTGACACATGCGGGCATTGCACAATCCGAGATGATTTGCTTTTGTTCTTTTTACATTGTGTCTTTCATGATGTCTTTGGTCTGTGTGCAAAATGGAGGGACATGGACTAATGTAAGTGGACGGGATCTTCAGACGAGAATCTTTTTATATGAACCTATTGTCCATATTTATAAAACCGCAGCATGTACTTGTCTCTTCTGTTTTTCGGATGAGCCCTCAATTAGTATATGGGAAGAAAGGATGCCACGCTGACATCAGCCATTTTAATTTCACATCGATCACGTGCAAAGATTACAGAGAAAACTGAATTGGGCCCATTATTACTTTTTCAATTGTGGATGCAAAAGTTTAATATAAATAAAATGGACGTACGGATTATATATACACGTGAAACAAATGGAAATAGCATTTCTTTTTTTTTCTGCATTATGACCAGATCTTTCAATACACTCGTCGGAACCAGGAGTAAAAATCCATCCGGATCCTCAATCTAATATATAAAGCTGAATGTGTGTGTGCGTGTCTGTGTGCGTGTCTGTGTGCGTGTGTGTGTGTGTGTGTGTGTATCCGGGATTGGCATCTGCACCGTCGCAGCCACAGCTACAAAATTTTGCACACTCACACTTCTGGACCCCGAGAGCGTCATAGGCTATGTGCGCTTTACAATTATTCACCAAAAAACCTGCCTCCATTAAAGCAAATGGAGCTGGGAGCCACAGTGCAGCCAGAACTTCAGAAGAATGCACAGCCACGCCCTTATATGGAATGTTGGCATGTCACAATGCAGCCAGGGAAAGAGACAGACACAGACAGGGAAAGAGGCAGACACAGACAGGGTAAGAGACAGACAGACAAAGAGACAGACTGACAGGGAAAGTGAAACAGGGAAAGAGAGGGAAAGAGAGAGAGACAGGTTAAGAGACAGACACAGACAGGTAAAGAGATAGACACAGACAAAGAGACAGAGACAGACACAGGGAGACAGACAGGGTAACAGACAGGGAAAGAGACAGACAGGGTAAGAGACAGACAAAGACAGGTAAAGAGACAGACAAAGAGACAGACACAGGGAAAGAGACAGACAGAGAGGGATAGAGACAGACAGGGAAAGAGAGGGAGAGACAGACAGGGAAAGAGACAGACAGGGAAAGTGACAGAGATAGATAGACAGGGAAAGAGATAGATAGACAGACAGGGAAAGAGATTGAGACAGTCAGAGACAGACAGTTAAAGAGACAGACAGACAAAGAGATAGAGAGATATATACAGAGGGGGAGACAGACATTATAATTACATTTCTATTTGTTTTGTGGTTTTTGTGTGCAGAATACATTTTTGTTAATATATTCTATTTTGTTAACAGCAGTTATTAACCCGGGCGAAGCCGAGTAGTACAGCTAGTAATTAATAAACCTTACAAGACAATGAACAAGACATCAGAATGTCTTTGCATGTCAAGAATGAAAAAAATTCCAGAAGTGATTAGAAAAAATGTTGATATCAACCGTCTGGGAGAAACATTATCTCATTCTGAATCCTCAACATCCGCACAACTGATGGTATTTTGCATTGCAAAAATTTAATTTTGGGGAAAGTATCAAGGTGGATAAAAACTGCAATCTGAGCAAGACCTCATTCAGACGTCCGTTTTGTTGTGCAAAGCGGGCTTTACACGCAACAACATCGCTAACGAGATGTCGTTGCGGTCACGGGATTCGTGACTCACATCCGGCCTCGTTAGCGACGTCGTTGCGTGTGAAACGCAGTAATGACCGTTAACGATCAAAATTACTTACCTTATCGTTGATCGTTGACAGGTCGTTCAATTCCCAATAATCTTTGCTGTTCCAGGACGCAGGTTGTTCGTCATTCCTGAGGCAGCACACATCGCTACGTGTGACACCGCAGGAACGAGGAACATGACCGTACCTGCGGCCGCCCGCAATGAGGAAGGAAGGAGGTGGGCGGATGTTCGGCCCGCTCATCTCCGCCCCTCCGCTTCTATTGGGCGGCCGCTTAGTGACGCCGCCGTGACGCCGCATGAACCGCCCCCTTAGTAAGGAGGCGGTTCGCCGGTCACAGCGACGTCGCTAGGCAGGTAAGTATGTGTGACGGGTGTAAGTGTGTCGCCCTGGGCAAGCCAGGGGACACAGGTCACAACACCACCACACCCCACACTCCAGGTAGGCACATCACAGCTAACCTACAAATCCTTGTTGCCTTCCTCCAGGAGTCTGATGATGCACACCAGGGGGTGGGCCAGGCGGTTGGCTCCGCCCACCAAGGAGCTCACAGCTCTGGAGGCAGGAAGTAACCAGGCAGATTAGCCCAGGCAGGGCTTGAGTGCAGATGAGCTCAGGGACGAGCTTGAGAAAACAACAGAGTTCAGCTCAGGGAGGAGAGGAGCTAAGAAAGTGAAAGTGAAAGTAGAAAAGGAGGAAAGCAAGTGAAGTAACAGAAGAGAAAGACAGCCTGAAGGGTCCAGCTTTGTGAGGGCCAGAACAGCAAGGTCAGCAACGGCGGTGACTGTCTGGAGGGGGACCGTTTGGAAGTTCCTGGAAGGACCCCGTTGGCTGTGTGCCCGGTGGTCTGGAGCAGTGTTCCGAAGGACAGTCAGCACCAGGGCAGGGGCCTCTCGGACCCCGGCAAGGCTAGGAGTCGCCAGATTTGCCAAATCCGTCAGTGACGGGGACGCAGATCCCCCAACAACCAAGTCCCGATTGAAGGCAACAGCCACCGCCAGGGCACCAGTTTCCCCAGGGCCAGCGCCTGCGGGCAAAGTGTAGAGCTCCTCCGGCCCAGATTGGAGCGGGTAACCGGAGGGAATCCACCGCTACCATCAGTCAACATAGGTGCAAGGAAGAGAGACATCACCGTCACCTACCGGGAGTGCAGGTGCAGCCGTCTGTGGGACCGTCCTACCAGCCGTTGGTTTACCGTACAAACTGTGTCCGTGTGTCAGGCTGAGTGAGTACCACAGTGCCGCAAGGCACAGCGCTGCCCCCGCGTCCCTACGCCCTCCAGGCCCTACACTTTACATCTCATCACCGGGCCCCGGGATCACCAACCCCTACCCACGGAGGGGCAACACAACACCTGGCTGCTCCGCATCACCATCCCCGGGACCCCCACACTGAGCAGCGGTGGTGCAATCACCACAACCGTGGGTGGCGTCACGAACTATAACAATCCCCACACCCAACAAACACCCCCTTTCACTCACGGGCGAGGAGTGTCGCTCGAGAAACCCCGGGATCCGGCCCACAGCTCGAGCCACCAGGAGCAGCTGCCGGACCCGAGCAGAAGGGGTGAGCGCGGTGTGCTGACACCCTCCTCCCCGCCCGCGACATAAGCAATGTTGTGCGCCACGGGCAGCGATTTGCCCGTGACGCCACAAACGACGGGGGCGGGTATGCTCGCTAGCGATATCGATATCGCTACGTGTAAAGTGGCCTTAAGGGTACGCTCACGCGAGAGTATGACTCAGATGAGTGCAATACAAGAAAATATGCGCCTTCATAGGCACATATCATAGAGTTGGTGCGAATCGATTAGCCGGTTCAGGTCATTGGCCATTTCTGTGATCTGTGGTTGCTGGCCTCTGCGGCTTCTCTTTTACCATGACAACCACTCCGTACCTCCCAGCCTCTGCGGCCTTTCTATTCCCCGGCCTCTGCAGCCTTTCTATTCCCAGCCTCTGCGGCCTTTCTATTCCCCAGCCTGGCGGGCTGTACTAATATCGTGTGCCATGGTGCACTTTGAATGAGTGGCATACTACGTTATCTCCATAGCGCACCGCAAATATGGCAGTCGGATGTACCGTATATATTACTGTATATAAATCTGCCTCTTGTGTTCTGCTCACACCCTGCTGCTTATTTCAAGCACCAGTTTATTGAAAATCACCATAGCATACATATGAGGCAGCATTTACCGTTTTTTTTCTTTCTGACAATATATAGTCATTCTTTATTTGTCAACTGAAACAAAATGCTGCACAAACCGCATAAAAAAACGCTTGGTGTGAATCAAAAGCCTTAATAGAGACCCTGGAGTGATATTACAGTACACACTCGCAGAGATGAAGAGCCTGCATAATCTCCATGTGATCTCACTCTGAAGCACACACATCTGAAAATGAAAGAGAAAAGGCTATAATATGATAATAAAAACAAATCTCGCTCGCATGCCACCTCCAACATGGCGCTAGAGCCCTGACAGTGAGTTAACCAATCACTGGTAACTTCCTATGCCGGTATTCACCAATCAGCGCTACGCTCTTTGTTAGCTTTAAAATGCATCCCTCGCCTTTATCCAATCAGCGGCTGAAATCTGTGGAGTGGGCGGTGCTTGTGTGCCTGGCTTAGTGCAGGTCCAAGTTAGGTGGCCTCGCTGGGCTGCGCTGCTGGTGCACGGTGTTTGGCTGTTGTGTTGCAGCACAGGAAGGACTGGAGCCGGGGACAAGAAAGGGAACAGGACATGAAGATGTCTCTCCTGCTGTCTCAGGCCGTCCCCAGCAGCACGTCCGGCAGTATGGAGCCTCAGGTGAGTGGAGCACAGAGCTGGGAGTCCTGAGGAGGGGACAGGCAGACATGTCACTGCTCCAGGCTGCAAGGGGCACACATGCATTTGTTGCATGTTATCAGTCACATGATGCATTGCTTTACATCGTGCAACTTGCGGTTTTTTTTTGTTTTTTTTTTTACACCTGGCAATGTCAAGGACGTGCATGGCAACTATTGTCCTACTCCAGTCATTGCATTTACACTACAACTTGGACTCCATTAAGAAAAAAGCAAAAAATATCCCAGTGTATATTTGTGACTCTGCATTGATCCCTTTTGCGCCATTGTTATTGTGGGACGCGGTCACCTGGAAGTTTTGACATTTTGGTCGCCACCGCTGTATGTCCCCCAGTGAGTAACTTGCCCTCAAACGTGCCTTCTAGCCACCACCAGTGTGATGTCCACCATGGCGATTCCCGAATACGTCGCGTGGTCATTTTCACTGCTGTAATATCGTTCTTTCCATTGCATAGATGACGCCAATAACACTGGTTTGTTTTTATGCCAGCTCTTAAAGGGAATGGTCAGATTTCTGTACATAAAGTTTACATATGTACGGCATTAATATCTGACATGTAGGGGTGCAACCCTCGGATCCCCGCCTATCTAGAGAGAAGGGGGTCCGCGATTGCAGGGAAAACTACTGCTGGCGGATAAGCAGGTTGGACGTGAGCCTCATTGTCCGTCAGTCTGTAGGTGTTAGATGGCAACTTTGACCACAAATGGGTCGCTCAGCCCAAGATCGCCACAAAACGCAAGCGAAGGGGGCTGCACTGCGACTCTCAGGGTATCGCGACTAAAAGCACTAGTTGCAAACACTTTTATCATCCATTGCTTATATAGCGCCATCATGAGCTTTACAGACATTATCATCACTGTCCCCATTGGGGCTCATAATCTCTATCCCCTATTGGTATGTCTTTGGAGTGTGAGAGGAAACCTGACACCCCGGAGGAAACCCACGCAAACACGGGGAGAACATACAAACAACTTGCAGATGTTCTCCTTGGTGGGATGTGAACCCAGGTCCCCAGCGCTACAAGATTGCAGTGCTAACCACTGAGCCACCGTGCTGGATTTTTTTTTTTTTTGTTTTATTTGTCACAATGTAATCCTATTGAAATGTGTTATGTGGCAAAGTGTCCGATCAATGTAGCGTTCTTTGGCCACATGACGTGGTAAACGTCACAGTCACTCCAGCCTTACTTCTTATTAACACATCTATGATTCTTGGACCGATCACAAATCTGACCTGAATTTAACAGGCGTCTATGAGGTTGTGAAGTTTGGGTCTGGAGCTCCGCAGCCAATCTCTGTGTCACTGTCCCATGCATCAACCGCGATGCAAAGATATATGAATCCGGGTTTATGGAGAAAGCCAAGACCTTGCAGTATCACATGGGATAGTTTTGTTTGTTTTGTGTTTGTTTTTTTTTTGCAGAAAATGATGAATACACAAGTAAACCTGAATGAGTGATGTGCATTTGTTACAGATTTTGCAGTGAATTTCATTTCACTCATTTAAAGGGGTGAAATCCGCTTGGCATTCCACAGCAGAAACTAATATGCTGCAGATTTACAGAGGTTTTCTGTTCTATTTTTATACTTCACAAGGAAGAACCGCTTTAGGAAAAAAAACAAAAAACTTGGGGGTTGTCCACTACACTACTTTTACATTAATGGCCTATACTTAGGATAGGTCATCAATGTCTGATTGGCTGAGGTCCGATACCCCACACCCCGCTGATCAGCTGTTTGCGGTGGCGGCAGCAGGCAGTTGGAAATGCTCAGTTTTGGAGCTGCCCCGTCTTCTGATAGCGGCTGGGTACTCTACATCCGCCTCCCATTCAAATGACAGGAGGCAGACATGTAGTACCCGGCCGTGGCTGCTATCAGAAGAGAGGGCAGCTCCAGAACTGAGCATTTCCTGCTGCCGGGACTGAGGACAACTGATCGTAGGGAATATGGGGTGTCAGACCCCGGCTGATCAGACATTGATGACCTATCTGAAGGAGAGGCCATCAGTATATAAGTAGTGGCCAACCTCTTTAATTAATTATCATTGTAATCTTCTCCATTTCTGCCACTCCAATACCCTCCACAAGACAGGAAGCGATGACCTTCAAACCACCAGTCATCTAAGGCTAGTTTCACACTTGCGTTCAGTGCATTCCATCACTATGGAGAATAGCGCAGTCCGTTAACGGACTGCGCTATTCTCCATAGAGTTGTATGGACAACGCACTGTACCGCAGGTGTCTGCGTTGCATCCGCTGGACGACGCAGCGTCGTTATTTTGACGCTGCGCCGGGCGGATGGAACGCTGCATGTAGCGTTTTTCTGCGCTTGGCGGAGTGTCAAAAAAACGCAACCTGCAGGAATCCGTTAGGCGTCCGTTGTTTTTATAATGGACGCCTATGGTGGCGGATTCCGTTAGAATGCGTCATTTGACGGATTCCGTTAACGCATCCGACTTTACACATCTGGGCATGCGCAGGTGTGTAAAGTCAAGGAAAAAACCTATAACGGATTGCGTTATTTTGTACGATCCGTAGCATTGCGTTGTGCCACTATATGCAACGCATCCGTTGCATGAGTCACACAACGCAATGCTACGGATCCCGTCCAGCGCAAGTGTGAAACTAGCCTAACCCTGCAGTATATTTGTGGTCGTGTCACTGACGGTTGGAAGGTTCTGGTCGTATGGTTGGCACTCCTGGTCAATGGTGGTGCTTAGTGGTAGCATGGATATCCCAACAGCAACATTTAAAAAACCACGGCCATCGTTCATGGACTGCCGTGGTCTTTCGTACGTTGCCAGTGGTCATGACATTGCTGGCAGTTGGAAATGCAGCTCTGGAGCACGGAGCTGATATCATTTTCATTTTATGTACTTTTTGATGCTGCGCTATACTTTCCACCAAATGTAAAGGAATTTGCTGGAGAGTCACAAGGCGACAACAATGTAGCTTGTGGATAGAAACAATATGGCGGTGTAGGTAGGGCTTTTCTCATACTGACCAACTTAATATGATGGAGCTTCAGGAATTTTCGTCTGAAGCGGTGAACCTCCCATATTTCTGACTTTACTTATACTATTTATAATGTGGAGCCACAGTACTCTGACACAACATTTGAGGGCAATATGAGCCACAGCCTGAGGCCAGAGGCTACGGGAGGGGGACCTATGGCCAGATTGCCCTCATTATAATATCTTTGGGCTTGGAGCTTTTTTGGCACTCCTCTGCCAGTAATACAGAATGGGGAACGCCCGTCACCTTTTCTGTGACGTGTCAGCACAAATACGTCATCACGCTGGCGCCAGCATATATGCATCGGCCACAAGAAGCAGAGCCCTGGGTACTACAGAGTATCGGAGGAACAGGAGTGAGGTGAGTATGGGGTTTTTGTGTATGGAATGTTGGCTGTAAATTAGGAGTCTGTGAGGGCTAATCCTATACATACAAGGGACTATGTGAGGGCTCACGCTGTGTATATAGAGGGGGCTATGTGAGGGCTCACGCTGTGTGTATATAGAGGGGGCTATGTGAGGGCTCACGCTGTGTGTATATAGAGGGGGCTATGCGAGGGCTCACGCTGTGTGTATATAGAGGGGGCTATGCGAGGGCTCACGCTGTGTGTATATAGAGGGGGCTATGCGAGGGCTCACGCTGTGTGTATATAGAGGGGGCTATGTGAGGGCTCACGCTGTGTGTATATAGAGGGGGCTATGCGAGGGCTCACGCTGTGTGTATATAGAGGGGGCTATGCGAGGGCTCACGCTGTGTGTATATAGAGGGGGCTATGCGAGGGCTCACGCTGTGTGTATATAGAGGGGGCTATGCGAGGGCTCACGCTGTGTGTATATAGAGGGGGCTATGCGAGGGCTCACGCTGTGTGTATATAGAGGGGGCTATGCGAGGGCTCACGCTGTGTGTATATAGAGGGGGGCTATGCGAGGGCTCACGCTGTGTATATAGAGGGGGCTATGCGAGGGCTCACGCTGTGTGTATATAGAGGGGGCTATGCGAGGGCTCACGCTGTGTGTATATAGAGGGGGCTATGCGAGGGCTCACGCTGTGTGTATATAGAGCGGGCTATGCGAGGGCTCACGCTGTGTGTATATAGAGGGGGCTATGCGAGGGCTCACGCTGTGTGTATATAGAGGGGGCTATGCGAGGGCTCACGCTGTGTGTATATAGAGGGGGCTATGCGAGGGCTCACGCTGTGTATATAGAGGGGGCTATGCGAGGGCTCACGCTGTGTATATAGAGGGGGCTATGCGAGGGCTCACGCTGTGTATATAGAGGGGGCTATGCGAGGGCTCACGCTGTGTATATAGAGGGGGCTATGCGAGGGCTCACGCTGTGTATATAGAGGGGGCTATGCGAGGGCTCACGTTGTGTATATAGAGGGGGCTATGCGAGGGCTCACGCTGTGTATATAGAGGGGGCTATGCGAGGGCTCACGCTGTGTGTATATAGAGGGGGCTATGCGCTCTTACTGTACATAGGGGACTCATACTGTATGCAAGGGGGGCTGTGCGGCACCGCGTGCTGTAAATAGGGACGGTGTCAGTATACTTAATTCTTCTCAATATTGAGTGAGATAACCCATTCTTAAAAAAAAAAAATAGTATAAATTGTAAATTTTGCACAAAATATACTTATCCCCACAAAAAAGTCAATTTCGAAGGTAAAATATATTTTTATTAAATTACAATGAATCTAATATTGGGAAATACAAGTTGAAAAATCAAACATGTAAATATGAGGGTATAAGACTATATAGAAATATAGCAACCCAGATGTGTGTCAGTAGTATAATCAAAAATTACAAATAGTTCATAAACCGCCAATCAAAAGTGCATGTGCGTTTATCAGTTGGTATTTTACAAATTCTTATTATACCTGTGATTACGTTTTTGCTATCATCACTCTATTGATGGCTATACTTAGACATATGCACCTCGTATGGATGATTAATGGCCTATTAACTGTATTTATTTATAACTATATGTATATCTATGCATAAGGGGTGATTTATGTGCATGTACTCTTGCTTGATGATTTATGGCCTATTATTTGTATACACCTATATGTTTAGTTATTTCTTTTTATTTTCCTATTGATACAGACCTGTTTTGCTAAATATGTGTGTGTATATGTATATATATATATATATATATATAATTTTTTTATTTCTTTATATAGTTCCAATTTTTCAATCTGTATTTTCCTGATTCTTGCATGATTCTTTTTTAATATATTACTTTTTAAAAGTGACTTTTTTTTTTTTTTTTGCAGGGATATTATCAATATTAAGTGATAAAAAAATATAATTTAATATTGAGCAGAACTAATTAGAGACTATGGGTTCATCCCTCCACAACAGTCTCTCATGTGGCCTTATGGGAAAATGAATTGTCCACCCTGGTGTATTATGTATCTATCAAGTGAGTCCTGTGACGTGATACATTGGGGGCTAGAGGGACCGTCACCTTCTAAACTGCCCACAGTCCTGGCTACTCTTAATTTGCTCCTGATCAGGTCCGTTTGGTCTTTCCATGGCGTCTGCTGAGAATGCAGTCAACGGCTTTTAAAGGGAACCTGTCACCAGCTTTTTGAGGTATAAACAAAAAAAAAAAGCACCTTAGGCCTCCTTCACACATCCGTGTCTCCGGTACGTGTGACGTCCATTTTCACATGTACTGGAGACACAGATACACGTAGACCCATTAAATTCTCTGGGTTTGCGCTCACGTCCGTGTTTTCACATGATCTCTGTCTGTGTGCTCCACATGGTGACATGTCCGATTTCTGTCGGCAACACGGGTGTCACACGGGCCGCACAGTGATGTTATCCATGTGACATCGGTGCGACACGTACTGTAGAAAACATGTGTCCCTTAAAAAAAAAAAAAAAAAAATTATACTTGCCTGTCTTTGTCTCTGCCTCTGCTGTTGCTTCCGGGTCCTGCTCATTATGCTCATGAATATTCAATGCACTGACTGCGGACCAGGAAGTAATAGTAGCGCCAGAGACAGGCAAGTATACAAGTACATGCTGTCCATGTGCTATTCGGCTGCCACAAGGACCGCACACGTAGAACACACACACACACACACACACAGAGACACACACACACACACACACACACACACATGGACACATTTACACACCTACACCACAGACCATGTGGTTTTTTGCACGGACATGTGAAGGGGGCTTAAGGCCGTGCCTGTGCTGCATTTCATAAACGTGCATGTTATCCCATGATTCCCCCTGTACACCCCCATAAATACCTTTTTTATATTCTAAAGTGTTCTATGTAAATCGTTCGGTCTGTTCCGATGAGTATTTTTGCTTGCGGCTTCTGTCCCTCCCCTCCGTGTTGATCGCCATCCTCTTGTGATTGATGTGGAGGACTCCTCCTGTGTTTTCCACATACATGGGCAATATCTTGCTCCTGTGTAGAGTGTTCGCGCATGCGTTTCTGTGTATTTGGCTGTGCCTGCAGTAGGGCAGAGTGAAGTGTGCCTGTGCAAGAGGGCCAAATGTCTGTGAACAGTGTGGAGGCAAAAGATTTTGGCCGGCCACGTGGAAGGCGCAGGAGACATCATCCATGTCAATCACCACAAGAGAACGGTGATCAGCGCAGAGCGGAGGCACAGGAGCTTCAACCAAGGGCGACCATTGGACCAGACACAACTAGTCCCAAAGGCATTGCTTCCCTTGCTCGTCGGCCCTCAGTATCATGTTAGTATGCCCCTGTGGGTGTGCTATCATTCTAATGAATGCGCAACGTCAGAAGATGGTCTCACTCACCTCTCCGCTGCCATCGCCGCTCAACACTGGATTTCGGCTCAGTGTGGATGACCCCGGCGTTTTGGTCATGCACACTATGAAGCCAGGTGTACGCGTTCCGGCTTCAAACCAATCCGAAATCCAGCGGCGGAGAGCTGAGTGAGATCCTCCTCTGATGCTGCACATTCATTAGCATGATAGCACTCCCACAGGGGTATAATAACATGCTGATGGAGCTGACTGGCAAGGGAAGCAACGCCCTTGGGACTAGTCCCCGCTCTCATTAGCATATGTTAAAAGATGTTTAGAAATACTTTTTCTAAAGATCTCTTTATCTATGCTACTAGATGCAGGGATTAGAAATATACACCCAGAACTGCTCGTGGTTCTGAGTGCATATTGGACCTGACAAGTTCACTTTAAGGGGCTAGTTTTGGTTTATACCTCAGATCTGGTGACAGGTTCCCTTTAATTGCAGTGTGAACAGAATCTAAATTGCACAGAAATCCCTGACAAAATCGGTGGAGCTGGGGGAGCAAAAAAAACCTGACACCACCGGAAACCATATAGACCCCATAATAATCACTTATTCATTTTTGTTTCTGTTGGCATCAGTTAGATTTATCCCACACGTGGATACTAAAGGCCGCTTTACACACTGCGATATCGGTACCGATATCACCAGCGTGCGTACCCGCCCCCATCGGTTGTGCGACACGGGCAAATCTCTGCCTGTGTCGCACAATATCGCCCAGACCCGTCACACTACTTACCTTCCCTGCGACGTCTCTGTGACCGGCGTACCGCCTCCTTTCTAAGGGGGCGGTTCGTTCAGCGTCACAGCAGCGTCACTGAACCGCCGCCCAATAGAAGCGGAGGGGTGGAGATGAGCGGGACGTAACATGCCGCCCACCTCCTTCCTCCGCATTGTGGCAGGGACGGAGGTAACGTGAGCTTCCTCGTTCCTGCGGTGTCACACGGAATGATGTGTGCTGCCGCAGGAACGAGGAACAACTTAGTTACTGCTGCAGTAACGATATTTGAGAATGGACCCCCATGTCACCGATGAGCGATTTTTGCACGTTTTTGCGACAATGCAAAATCGCTTATAGGTGTCACACGCAACGGCATCGCTAAAGCGACCGGATGTGCGTCACAAATTCTGTGACCCCAACGAGATCGCTTGAGCGATGTTGTAGCATGTAAAGCCCCCTTTAGTTTCTATTTCTCTAATTGAAACCGATAAACAGAATGTGCAACTGAAAGTGTGAACAGTGTCCATTAAAATGGAAGTTCCCCTCCATTTGTTGTGCTCTTGCAGTTTTGCTTTTCCTTCCAGACTAGTAATGTGATGCATGACACTTCAATGACTTTGAATAAAATCCTATGTGGAGGTCACATCCCTAGCACTGACCGGTGCCAGCATCTTGCATCAGCCAGTTCTGGCACTCCGTGATATGGCTTGTTTGATTATAATGGTGCCTTAGACCATTGTTTATTTTCCAGTGTGCTTCTGGAGACATTTTGTACGTATGTAGCAGGCGAGGATAACACATGACTTGCATACACGGGTGGGTCAGCTGTAAGCTTTGCATCGTAAATCGATCTTGTACACCAGCAGAAAAGCCTGTCCTATTGTCTTATAAGGTCGAACTAATGGCTGCTCAGTTCTCTTCCACTGTGCATATTTTTTAAGTTTTTGGGGTGTTTTAATTTCGTGGTTTGCTGCTTTCCTGTTGCCGTAATAAGGAAGCAAAAATGTGAGGAAAGCCGTCTAAGGTCTCTTAAACATCTTAATCAGGATAGTGTTGCAGAATATTATACGGTGCCATTAGCGTGCTGTCGGCCCTTACTGTATATTCATGAGGTTTATCCTATAGGGTACAAATTTTCTGCCATTGATCCATGGTAAACTTGTATCAAATCGGGCAATGAGTGCCAATTTTGTTCGTGATTTTTTTTTTTCTCCCCCCTTTTCCCATATACACTCCTAC
The DNA here is from genome assembly GCF_048569485.1 of Anomaloglossus baeobatrachus. NCBI lineage: Eukaryota > Metazoa > Chordata > Amphibia > Anura > Aromobatidae > Anomaloglossus > Anomaloglossus baeobatrachus. The sequence goes on from NC_134357.1 coordinate 77,013,857, forward strand.
ATTGCAAGTGAAAAAAATCTGCAGCGTAAATTGACTTGATGCATATATTATGCAAATTCTGATGGCAAATCCACAACGTACTTGTGACTATAACCAAAATGTGCGAGGAAATTAAACAAGATCTATTATATATATATATATATGTGTGTATGTATGTGTAGTAGGGTTATCAAACATGGTGTAAAGTGAAACTGACTCAGTTGCCCTTATCAACCAAGCAGATTCAATGTTTCATTCTTCACAGCCTTTGGAAAATGAAAGGTGGAATCTGATTGGTTGTTAAGGGCAACTGAGTCAGTTTCATTTTACGCCATGTTTGATAACCCTATTACACATACTGTCCACCTACTTTTGGACCACCCTGTATATTTGGGTTACAGACTGGACCAACACTCCATGTATGCAGGTCTGGACTTGCATCAGGGGGTGCCCCGATAGATTGACTTTGATTTAACATTATATTAATATAAGGGCTCATACAATTGCCATCAGACAAAGCATTGGATTGCACTAAGGCCTAAAACACACTTCCGCAAAAAAAGTACGTGTCTTACGGTCCGTTTTTCGGGTCAGTGTTCCGTTTTTTAGGGGCGTTTCTCCGGTACGTATGGCATCCGTGTGATGGCGTATGCGAGCCGTGTGTGCGTGTGGAATGTCCGTATTGACATAAAATACGTCCGTGTGCCGTCCGTTTTTAAAGGCCCGCATTCTTACCCAATTAACTATTTTAATAATTCATCATGAGATCCTGGTGTTGTTTGCTTTCAATTCACCTGATAGATTGGAAACAAGTGTTGCAGATTTTGTGATGAAACACGGACGATACGTGCTGAACACGGACATACTCCGTGTGCGGTCCGTGCAGGTACGGAACCATAGACTACAGCGGGTCCATGCCTGCGTGCTGCCGGCCAAAAACGGACATGTCGTCCCTGTAGAAAAGTGCACACACGTACTTATCACACGGACACACGTTCCGTGTGAATATATTTATTTTTATCTCTTTTTAACGTGTGTGTGTGCGCCATCTACCATTGAATAACATAGGTCTCCGTGTCTCCGGTACGTGCAAATACGTACCGCACACGTACAAAAAAAAACGGATGTGTGTTGCGGGTCTAAGACGACTGTTTATCAATGAGGCATAATATATATATATATATTATATTATATTATATTATATTATATATATTTTTTTTTTTTCCCTCGGTCCAAGGGAAAAAATAACTATGCATGATTTGCCTCTGAGAATCAGATGACTTTCCTCCATTTCATGGGTTCGGGAAAAACATTACACGGCACGCGAAAGAAAAACGGATTAAACTTTGACCAGCATAATCACAGTTTTTGTTTTTTTTTTTTGTTTTTTTTCACCCCCCTTCCCCCCAAATGGAGAAAATATGGGCTTGTGCATTAAGGCACATTTACAATGGACAATTTCCAGATTGTAACAAGTGGCGAACTAGTATACGTCAGCGCTCGTTTACCGACCTGTTTACACACAAATAATTATGTGGAATGAATGCCACAGCTCGTATAATTCATGATGACCTGTTGTGTTCCATCCACCAAAAATCTCGCAACGCCGGTCTTTATGTATCAGACCCAATGTCTGTTGGGCGCATGTGTCTGCATTGTTTGTGAAGCAGATGATTCTTTTGGCAATTACACATTTGTAGTGATTAACACCTCAGTTTGCGGGTATATGCATACATAAGACGTCTGCATATACCTTTTTGAGATTGAAAAGTTGTGGGGTTTTTTTTTTTTTTCTTTTCTTAGCCACCCTCTACACGGCTATATGGCAGACACCTTGTGGATTCATCTCTGTATTTATAACATATTGATACCTGGAACTTTTTTTATTTTTTTGTGTAAGAACATCCACAGACTTGTATCCTTTTTATCCCGACAATCCTCTGTGAGCTAAATATAACCTACACAGGATCTATATTTAGGTAGTTTGTCGCGTTTTCCATCAGTCTCATACAGTGAATGGTGCTATGGTCACACATGCACCCAGCCCCACCATTCACATAAGAGACTGGGACCCTTGGCTGGGATCTCAGCTCTCCAACCCCAGAAATCATATGTTTACCAGTTCAGATGAATGGGAGAGAGCATTTCACATCCACAACACGATTTATGAAGCTTTGCCACTTAGGCCGGTTTTCACAAATCCGGCATTTTGCTGCTTTGCCGGATCCGTCACACTCCAGTACAGTGCTATGCAGTATAAAGGCATCACGGCAAGCTCCAGTCACATGATTCATGTGACCAGAGCATGTGACTGGAGCTTACTGCAATGCCATTGTACTGTACTGGAGGGTGACGGATCCGGCAAAGCGGCAAAATGCCGGATGTGTGTAACGGCCTTACAGTGCGCCGTGAATTCTTCAACCAACAGATCGTCGAGAGTCTGGCTGCCACCAATCTCCAATAATGACCTATCCTAAAGACTCCAAAATATACTTGTTTTTACAACCAGGTTTTTAAACTTCTTCTTTTTTTTTTTTATACATGTATTTAAAAACAAACAGTAAAGAGTATGTAAAAGAGGAATTTGACCCCCAGTTTATTAGCTAGGGATCTAAAGGGTTCTCCAAGGTCTCTGGATAATACTTGCATTAATGGGTTTTCCTAATCTCTGTGTGGTTTCTCATTACATAGGTCTCCATGGTGGGAAAGGCTGGAAAATGTGGGTGTGGGGCTGACAAAACCTAAGAATGATGGTATTGTAAACAGGCAGCCTTATTTTATTGGCATGGGGGAGGTGATAAGGCGACATTGATGGATGCCCTTCTTTTGTAACTTTTGAGAAGGGGTCATTTGGTCAAACTAAAGAGGGCTTTGTGTAGGCAGGTATGGTGGGATGGGAGTAGACAAACAAAAAAGTATGAAACAGTTGGGGGGCTGCGCTCAGTCTGCATACAAGTTTTTTCCATAACGGCCTGTCCTGGTGTTTTGATAGCTGTTTGTATAAGTAATGGTCAGGACACCAATAACTGATGGGTGCAGCACCCCGACCATAGCATAGTACCATGGTGCATTATATCTGCAAAACACCCATAAACTGCAAATATCTGTAGGAAGGGACCGAAAATTGAGAGATGCTAAAAGCTCTTCATTGAAGGGACATTATGCTCTTACCTAATTCATCTGTCAAAAACTATGGCCCTACCCCTTGCTCTCGGTGACATTGCCCCCTGTGACGTCATTATGACATGACAATTTTTTCCCACAAACAGCCTGAACAGATCCACATATGGGGATCATTTACGCATCCCTGTATTATATTTAACGACAACGTGAGCTGCCTGTGTGCAATATGTGGTGCCGGGATCGAAATACACAGATTTTGATAGTAGGGGCCATTTAGTTATTTTGTATAGGGTGGTGCTGACTTTCCCATATTTCAAGTAGGAATTGATAGCGACTTATTTTTCCCTTGTAAAGCGCCATGCAATACATGGATAGATATTATTATTAGCTTAGATGGATTGCAGCATGCCTTACTTTTTGCTCCAATGGTAGCCATAGCCAGAGATATTCATATCTCCCTATTGTAAATACTAACCTTTAGGGTATGGCTCACACGAGCGTATTACTCGCGCTAGTGCAATGCGAGAAAATCTCACACTACTCTCGGACCAATGTTAGTCAATGAGGCAGAGAAGTTGGTCAGCTTTTTTTCTTATCCAGATTCTGGATGAGCGAAAAGTTGCAACATGTTGCGATTTGTTCCTGAAAGTGTGTGAGTCTCGCCAATACAAGTCAATGGGTGCTAGAAAAACATAGATGTCACTAGGATGGCCCTTGTGACATCTGTTTTTATGGATACATTATTATCATGTAGCACAGATCACTGTATCTGGTCCTGTAAATGAATGATGGTTGCTGAGAAAAAAAATGGATTGCACACGAACAACAAGTGAGAAAAAATCGTCCTACTCTCGTGGATGAGAATGGGACAGTTTCTTCATACGCTCG